>NW_026555335.1:14558658-14800446 GCF_029017545.1 Prosopis cineraria
TGGGAATCAACTTCTTGAGAGTTAAATATTTTTAAATTTCCTTCCTTAAATCTTATTGTTTCCATTTAAAAAAAAGATATTCTTGATCCTTTCAAAATAAATTTTCTTTCCTAATCTAATTTCTAACGAATTACATTTCAAAAGCTTAAAAAAACATAAAAAAATATATTATAGGGAGAGTGAAATGCTGATTTCAACCTTAATGTCCTTTTCTTGTGTGAAGGAGTGAAGCAAGAGGCAGCCAGATGTAAACTAAGCAAGGTGTTCATTCGATGCTCATCAAGGCCAGGATCTCCTAGCCCTCCATTTCAGCCTAAACTGATCTCTGTCATTTCTTTAAATAAATTTTAAATATTTCTAATATTAATTATTAAAAATAAAATATATAAAAATTTTTAATATTAAATCTGAATTATTTAGAGTATATTTAAATGGTTAATTTATAGAATTATAAATTTTATAATTTTTTAATATTAAATTAGGTCATCTAGATTATATCTGAACTGTCCAAAGTTTATCTGGATAGTTAAGGTATAAAATTATAAAATTTTTAATATTAAATTGAACAGTCAGATTAAATCTTTATTAGCCAAATTGATAATGAACAAATTTATTAAAATTTTAAAATTTTTATATTAATAAATATATTTTTTATATTAAAAATATTTAAAAATTAATTTAATGAATGGTAGAGATTAATTTTGATTGAAATGGAGGGCCAGGAGTATATGAGCATGTAGTGCAATGATAAGCACCGAATCCAAATCTATGAGGAAGTTGATCTGGATGGTATATAGAGCAAAAAGTAGCATGAAATCAATGATGCACAAAGAAAGAAGAAGAAAAGCAAAAGCGAGAGATAGAGGTGCATGGATTAGAGAAGCAAATAGGGGCGAGTAATCATGCTTGCGAAAAATCCACTCCCTCTACTAAGAGCTCTAAATTAAGTCCAAGTTGGAAGCAAGGTCTGAGTCTGGAGGCATGAAAACTGGAGAGAGTGACAATTTGAGAGGGATTTGAGTTTGAAGCACATAGAGCAATGGAGCACAGCTAAGAGCTAGACGAGAGTGTTGAGCACTCAGAGGGAAGCAACAAGCGATTGAGCACTTGAATAAGCAAGACTATGCATAGAACATAAAGTAAGGAAGAAAATTGATGAACAGGAGAGGAAGGGCCCAGTTTCAAATGGTAACAATTTTATATTTTCATTCTCAAGGCTTAACATAATCTCAATCTCAAAAATTTTTTAGAAGAATTTATACTTGACGATGGTTTGAATCTTGTAAAATATTCTCTTTTGTCTTGGGTGATTTTAGAATTTGATAACTATGGGCAAATATTGAAAATAGATAACAGGATGCACCATAGTTGCTTTTTATTCTAAACATGCTTATTAGGCATTGATCAAATATATGAGAGAAGGGCATTGGTTTGACAGGAGTAGACTTCGGTTTGTTAGTTATATGTTATTCTCAATTGCTTTGGTTCAATTCTTTAGGTGATGTTGCTCTAATAGTTAATTTCATTCTCTTGGTTCTATCAAAAGGGGTTTAACAATTAAGACTCCAAAATGAAAATGCTACACTTAAAAAACAATTACTTGAAATTCTCTTCATTTTGTTTGCAAAAATTTTAGACTTGGATGGATATTAGTCGATTGATCATGAGTGGGTCCTTTTCACTTGTCACCACACCTTTGTAAGATTAATATAGCTGTTCGTGCGTGAATGTGAACACTGTATTTTGTCCAGACATTTTTAAATTTAATAAAAAAATAATAAATTCAACCAAAAAAATATTACAAATACAAAAAATGAAATTCAATCCTTTTCAGGATTATATTTTTTTAAAAAAATATAATAATATAATGAATTTTAAAAAAGTATCTTGCATAAATCTTGAAAAATCTCTCTCAAATTATTCAATAATGAGAAAATTATGAGAATCAACTTCTTAACAATTAAGTATTTCTAAATTTTGTAGATTTGATTGTGTCTCCCTTATATGTGCTAGATAATAATAATAATAATAATAATAATAATAATAATAATAATAAAACATAATAAAAAACTAAAAAAAAGAGATTTAGGTTTCTTTTTTTTTTAAAATGTGAATCAAGGGTTAAACACTTAACCAATATCTCTATCCTTTATCCAGACATAGCACCAGGAAAAAAGAAAAAAAACAAAGGCTAAAGCATGCACAGGTCCTTTGTCTAGACACAGCACCAGAAAAAAAAACAGAGACCAAAGCATGCACACGAAAACACAATAGAGAAATGCAAAAAGCAGATACGAACTAAGGGTTAAACACTAGAAAATCTAGCGTTTAACCAATAGTTCGGTCCTTCATCTAGAGGCCGCACCAGAGAAAGAAAAAATAAAAACACAAGACTAAAGCATGCACACGAAACACAAGACAGAGAGACATGGAGAGCAGCTATAAAAGGCATTTTCCTCAATGCAGAAGACACATACTTACATGAAAGGTGCAGAGAAGAGAAATCAAGAGTAGCAGACAACAGATCTGAACAGTTTAGCCATACGTAAAGTGAAATGTAGAACAAAGCAAAAATGCAGCCATGCAAGAATGCAGAGAAAGAGCACTATTTTTGATCGAAAATGAGGAAGGTAGAAAAGAAGATAAACACGAGAGTAGACGCAAAGAGCTAATCTTTCAGCTACACAGCAGAGACGCATGAGCAAAAGAGAAACACAAAGAGTGAAGGAGATAGAGGAAAATGCAGAAAAGGGGGAGAGAGTAGAGAGTAGGTGCATACACAGAAAAGTCAACCACACGAAACCATCAGGAAAAATAAAGAGAGCAACTTTATGTACACACACGCAGACAGAAACTCAAAGACAAGAAGAAGGAGACGAGCACAGCAAGAGGAAGGGGGAGCTTCAACTATAAAATAGAGCACTCATGCAAGGAGAGAAAGAGGACGATGAGAGGCAAAGGAGGAGAGGTTTCTCTATGCAAAAAAAAAAAATACAGGTTACATCTTGCATGTAGGAAAGATCAGCATTTAGTTGAGAAGCGTGACTAGGAGCTAATTGTGAGTTAAGATTCAAACTCCCCTTTTGGTTATTGGCTCCCTTCTCTTTCACTCCTTTTACACCTTTTCTTTGGGTATGCTAGAGTTGTTTCCATCACTACAAATTGCTAGTTCTTTCTCCCTTCTTTGCTTTGCTATTGGTACACTCTACTCATTTTTGTTTTATCTCGTCCTTGTTCTAAATTCTTGTAAGAGATATGTGCGTATATTTCTATCATGAAAGGGATCCTTGATGATAATTCCTTGTATTTGAAATAAGGAGATTTGAAGTTTGAAAGTTTAAGTATGGATAAGGAATATTTAGGAAAAATATTTGAAGAGAAAGTAGCTTTGTATCATTGTGTTTTTTTCTCTAAATTATGTTGCATATCTTAAATATGCTCTAACATGTGTTTATTTACTTTTACCAATGAGATTGATTTAGATATAATATTTTCCCATGATGCTTTCGATTCTAATATTTGAAAAAAAAAATCATTGTTGAGCTAAGTGATAAGTTAGATTCAAGTTTATCTTTTAGCATAAAGAGTATTAATCAACCTAAGTTTAATTTCTATTTCTATTTCTCAAAGTGATACACTATTCTGTGTTTAATTTCCATTTGATATTAATTGAGTAATTGTTGAAGATAATTTTGATTTTAAATGACATCATTTTCGTATGGAGATTGTAAATGTGTGGTTAAATGAACAAGTTTGTTCTTATTATTTCACAAATATAATCAATTAAAACATTTGAATGGTATCGTGAGAGATTTAAAGAATCTTCGTAGATATTCAGCTTAATCGCTTTCTTATTATTGCACAAATATAATCAATTAAAATATTTGAATCGTATGTGAGAGATTTAAAGAATCTCCATAGATATTTAGTTTAATCACCTCATTGTGAAGGATAATAAGTCCTCGTAGATGTTGTGGTTATTAATTTATATAATAAATAAATAAATATTGTAAATAGTAATATAATAAATACTTATTTTTTAATTATAGTCCTTGTTGGCCCATTGAATAAATTTTAATATATAAAAAATATTAAAATAAAAATATTGTGTAGATAATCTAAGATTTCATATCGTAAAGAAAATATATAATTTTAAAAAGCATTAAGATCATTAATGTGCACGAGTGACAATAAGTCTCTGTAGGCATATTAAAATTTTTTCTTTTAATTACTTTTTTATATTGACAAAGTGAATTTTTAAAATAAGAGAAAGTATAATAATGAAAACATTTTCAAAATATAAAATGGGAGTAAGAAAGTGAAACCAAATTATTTTTGCAAATTAAAACACAACACATCTTAGAAAATTACTTTGTTTGCAATTGATAAATTATTTTCATTTAAACTTCTCTTTTTATGGAAATTATAAATAAAGAAAACCATTGATACTAGTCTTTATCTCGAATTACATGGGCTTTGATTCTCATAGCAGGGTACGTAGGCCTCAAAGTCTGATTTTGAGTCAAGTCTTTCCTTATAAATAAATAAATATTTCTCACTTAGTTTTTATCATTTTTATATCAAACACATGAATATAAAAGGGATAATTAAAATAATTTTAAAATTATATTAATATAGCACAACGAACTTTAGGCAACCATTCTGACGAATGGGTGTTGTAGGGTGCCTAACACCTTTCCCACAGTTAATTGACTCCTGAACCTATTTTCTAATTTCACAGACCATCTTTATCCTCTTTTAATTGGTTTTCCAAGATTTTTCTCAAAATTTTAGTGGCGACTCCTGTTCCATCCGATTCTCGCAATGAAGGCCGAAACTTTCGCTCGCGTGCTGTCCGTGTTGCATTTTTTAGGTGCGACAGTTAACAACAAATACCAAGCGTGCTACAGACACTAAATCTTAATTGATAACAAAAAAGGTCTCGAGCTCCTTTACCACTACTGTTCATTCTAATGTAAAAAATACATAAGGCTTTGTTAGAACAATTCAAAATATTTTGAGATATGTTAATAAACAATTTGAATAATGGAAAAGCTCCTCAAGCATTTTATATTCTTCAAAATAAATTTAAATTGTTTGGAAAAATTACATTCCACATGCCAAAAGGACTTTTTTACTTTTGGGATTTGAAATGGTGTTTGGAGAAATTTTTTCTAGACAAAAGCACTTTAGAAAAATACATCTAAAGATGGGTTGCATGTGGATTTCCAAAAGCTCCATCTAGTTACTTTTCAAATGTAAATGTAGATTAGTTGAGCATTATAAATGATACCTAATTTCATGTGATATCATGGATTGTTTTTTTTTTTCATTATTGTCATGCCCAAAACATCTGTCCCTCTATCTCTTCTGGCCGAGAGCTCACTCATCTCTCTCGTCTCATCTGTCTCTCCACCATATCTGGTCCTCGTCTCCTCCATCATCTAGTCATAGACTGGACTTGAATCCCTCCATTTCTTCCTTCCTCGAGTTTGGTTTCTTGTTTTGTTCTCCTCTCATTGCATGCCATTCTAGAGAAGCTCATCACAGTGGATTGTTGCTGTCTACCTAAACTTAGGTGGCTATGGCAGATCTTCCGTGACAAACTTGTGCGAGCAAGCTCTGACCGAGAGAAAGTGATGAAGATGAGCAATTTTTATACAAGATGATCTACCTTCATCTGCATTCTTTTTTTTCTTTTTCTTTTTCCTTTCATTTTTCAGTTTTCCTACATGTGAGATGATCTGCCTCTAAAATGTCAAAAATATGATTTAAAAAAAAAAGAGCAAATCACCAAATTGGCCCTCCAATTTCTTGAAAATACAAAGTAACTAAAAGCTAAATTAATCTAATACAATTGAACTAACTAAAGTCTTAAAAATGAGAATAAAATTGTTAAGTAATAAAATCTGTCAAGAAATTGAAATTCCAAATTAAAAACATTTAATTTCAATAAAATGTGCCAAATTATAAATTATCATAAATTAATGTCATTTTTTGTTATTGCATATTTAAAAGTACATTTTAAAAGTATAAATTTTTATTAATCCAAATAATTTTTAGTTTGCCAAACTAACTTTTAAAAATATGTATCCAAATATAAATTTTATTACAACAATTAACTTTCACTAAACTGACTTTTACCAAATGAACTTTTATCAAACTAACGTTTAATAAACTGAAAACCAAACATACACTAACAAATTGAAACTCAACTGCACTGCAATTGAATTTTGACTACAAACTTTCTTCAGTTGTCACAAATCACATTGGGAATCACCAAGTTCTGGTTCTGCGAACCATTGGCCCATAACTCTATCAACCACAAGAATTTCAAGCTTGGGACAATGTCTGATACAAGTTAGTATAATTTTCAAGGGCTGAGTCGTCGAAATTTCCAAATAGATTACATTGGAGAATGTTGGGACATCATATCCAGAGTGGTCCTGCATGCACAAGGAAGACAAAAACATGATTAAAAAAATGGTAAGTGAGTTAAATTAGTTAAATATACATATTTCATTATAGCATATATAACCCACTTAAGCTGAGACATGTAACATTAGAAAAAGCTTTCAATGAAATGAGATCGCATGGAACATTTGCCTTCACCAAATGCCGAAGCCTTCGATTGAGCAATGAAGAACCAAGCCTTCAAGATGATCAAGACAAACATAAACAATGATTGCCACGTGTTCAACATAGGGAAATCGAACCCGTTCCAAATGCAAGACCTTGAGTGACTGTTTATTTCAGTCCGGCAAGGATATTTATTAAATTTCATCAATAAATCGAAAACAGAGCTTTTGTAAGTGACTGTTTGGTTGGTATCAAACGTAAAGTAATATATATATATATATATATATAATTCCAGTTTGAGCAATTCAACTTAGATTACACACACATATATTAATATGATAATAAACAAATATGATAATTTATGTATAGTCCTTAAACGGCGATCCAAATCTTGACAAGCAAACAATTTGTCAAGAGCTGATTTGAATTCAAACCAAATCTGACCCTACGCATGGAACACGTTCTTCAATCTTTTACGTTCTCAACATCTCAAATAACAGAACCTTTAAGAAATCAGTCCAAGATAGAAACATCACATTTAGTAAGTGCCAAGCACAAAACAAACAACCTTAACGTAAACATAAAACCAACATTAAGAATGTTCTATTAAATTAAAGCATCTAGAAATGCCTATTCTAAAACTTCCTTCAATTATATCAGTTGAAGGAAATTGTGCAATCCTCATATCCTTTGGGCAAGACGATAATGTTTCAGACTAGGGGCCTTTAATATGCTCTTCTCTAATATTCCTTATAATGCCCCAACTTTTCAATTTCATTTTTCATTTTTCTTTAGATCATTGGCTTCTATATAAAATAAGAGATATTTAGATATCTTGATGTTTCAAAATGGTGAATATTTATATTTTTTATGATTTTTTAAAGAAAAATATCACAAATACACCCTTTTTATTTTTGAAAAAGCATAAAAAATATAAATGTTCACCATTTTGGGGCATCAAGATATTCAAATGTTTCTTATTTCATGTAAAAGCCAATGGTCCAAAGAAAAATGAAAAATGAAATTAGGATATTAAGACATTATAAGGGATATTAAAAAAGGGCACATTAGAGGCCCCTAGCCCTAATGTTTTGCATATTTGGAGCTTATCTTCTTCATTTGAGGAACGAACACTGAAAATGGTGACTGTCCTCAAAACTCTCGAATTCTTCAGAATAAATCTTACGAGTTGAAACTCACCTTCCGACCCTTCATATTCTCGGACAACGAATTCCTTCAGGTTTGATAAGAGACATTCAACTGGTGGATCCTCCAAAATTCCATCGTCAACCTCAGCAAATTTATTAAGGGGAGAAACAATCTGATCGCCAAAAAAAAAAAAAAACACACGCGCGCGCGCGCACAAAAGTTACAGAACTGCGCAAATGTATAAGTAATGAAGCTAAAAAAAATCCACAAGCCTTAACATCATGAAACTGTAGCTTGGGGCATTTTCTAAGCCACTTGATTACCCAGCACCAGTCAAGTTCAACAACAAATGCAGAAACCAGATGGGTCAAATTGTAAAATATGGGGACATTATTTGCGGGTGACTGTATGTCATCACCCAAGTAGACCTAAACAAGCACAAAAATTGAGTTATCATAGCTTAGAAACAGAACAAGTGACGTAAGAGATAAGCCTAGCTATTAGAGCCTCAAATTAAACACAAAGCTTAGATGATTATGATTTATTTTCTAATCACAAAGCCTAGCTATTAGGGCATTTTCTCTTTTTTGTTAATAGCTAGTTGTCCAAGTGGCAATACCACATTCCTTTCTTACAAGAGATCCGGCTCAGTATTGACATTTGTTGAGCACGTCTATCTCGTTTACCTATAGGAAATTAAGGATTATTAGGTTGGGAGTAAATTTTTTAAAATCCAAGCTATTTTTTTTATAGCCCCACATAGGCTCAGCTCTTGATACCATTTGGTTTTTGACACCTCCAAGTTTTATATATTCTTAATTCATTTTCTAATACTAATAGACGTGAGATTTCTAATTAATATCTCAAGTAGAGTCTAGCTACTACAAGTTTAAGAGCATCATCAGTAATCATGTTTTATTGAAGATTAGATGCGTAACATTATAAAAGACTCTCAAAGGAAAGAGATCCGGTGGAACCTCGGCTGTGACAAAATGTTGAAGCTTTTCAATATCAGTTACATAAATGTCCCCATCAAATTGCAAAGATCGCAGAACCAATTCTTCAAGTTCACATCCAGAAAGAAGCACTGCCAAACATTTGAAATCTAGGAATCGAACAATAGTCAATTGCAAGGCTTCCAGCGAAGGCAAAATTGACATGTGGAATTGGTGTGTCCACGGTTACACCAGTCAATTTTTTTTTTTAAATACAAGGCAATGGAAAAACTGTGCAAGAAGACAAAATCAAGTCATTTCTAAAACTATAAGTTTGATGCAATTAGGTGGCGATTATCCAAAACCACAATATCAAAGCTATCTTTGGGTGTCTGACGTGCTAGCAAGTTAGCGCATCTGTTTGGTTATTTATAAACATGATTGAAAATGATGTCTCAATCTTTCATGATAAAATCTCTAATTATTTTGATATATTCAGAGAGAATGTGTATTTCAAAGTGGTTATGATTGATAAGGGATAAGGCTTCCTTGGAATTAAAGTAGACATTGACTTTAGAGAATTTAACATTCTAACAAAGCTTAAGACCCTCTGAGATTCTCATAAGTTTAGTGGCTGTGTTGGGGTGATAGCCAAGATTCTTAGTGAAACCCTTGACCCAATTATTCTTATTATCCCTGATGATGCCCTTGTAGGTAGCAGCCCCATTACACCAGTCAATTTCAAAACCATGATTGTATTGGAATTCAAGTTAATGCCAAAGCTTGACCTGCATGGAAAACATAGATCCAACTTCAAGACTTGGCTATCTAAAGCTTGATTAATCACACAATGATATGTCTGATGCCACGAAAGTGCTATTAGCTTTTACTTTATGGCAATTGAGGAAGGCTAGGTGTCGTCTGTATTTGAAAAAAAAAAAAAAACAATATTGATCCTGGAGGAATTATTCAGATGGCTAATAACTACATTGACATTTTTTGAGCAGCAAATAACTGATGCAATACCGATATGAAAACTTCTAGTGTGGACAACAGGGCCCAAGACGAAGCTAACGCTCACACCTCCAACAATTTTGATGATGTTGTTTTGTCTAATTTTGAGTTTTTTGCTTTTGTGATGGAGCCTTTTATGCTCAGAATAAAGCTAGCTTTGGATTCATTGTACAAGAAGATTCTGGACGCTGTGTACACATTTCTGCTGGATCAATTCATGCTGTCTTGCCCTTTTGCAGTGAAGCCGAGGCTCTCCTTCAATGTGTTCATTGGTGTGCTGTTGCTGGTCTATCTAAGATACTGTTCCTATCTAATTGTCTCCCTCTGGTTAAAGCTGTGAAATGTCTCTCTCCTTGCCCTGAATGGGAATGCTTGGCTAATATTGTGGATAATATTCTGAATCATGGGCAAACACTAAGCGCTATGGCTTCAAGTGGATCTCATCAAGTATGGACCGTGCTGCAGATTGGATCTCTCAACCCCAACCGCTTTTGGCCAATTTCTTGGACTGTGACTTCAGACAAACAGAACGTGATCACTAAGGAACCTGATTTCAGACTAGTTGTGGATCCTCTCCTCCTACACGACTTTGGGTTTTCATACATAACGACTTCTCCGACAACGTTGCCTAATTGTATAGCATTGCTCTGATCAAACGCTCCATGAGGTAGTCTGTGAAATTGCACCCAAAAGGGGTACTTTGAGAAGTCAACCTCCTTATACACCATGAGATCTTCCCAGGGTTGAAGATTTAATAAGAAACCCTTGGATGGACCAAGGACGTCCCCTTAATATTTTGTAATAATCTTCTTCCTTTTCGAACTTAAACGTGAAGGCATTCTTCTCTACATCATGGATCTCCACCTCCTCGTCTATTCCCCAGCCTTTTTTAATCATGGAGATCAGTACCCCTTTGTTTAAGTTTTTATCTGTCTCTAGTCTACCAACCAACGAACCTCCTCCCTCCCTATCTTTATTGTGCAGTTCTAGCACCACCTTTCTATCTTCCCTTCTTCGACTACCCTCTCCTTCCTCCATCTCCGCACAGTAAAGACACACACCTAGAAACACAACACACACACAGCCTCTCACACTCACGCTCACCAAGAAAAGAACTCTCAGATGGCCAAACGATAGCACAATGGGTGCTATTGTAGAACTGATGATAATGCTGAGAGAAACTAAAAAGCCTCAACTTTCACAGAGGAGAAAAACAATACTGCTTAAAAAATGTGCATGTTCATTAAATATTTATAAAATTGTTAAAAGAGGGAAATCAATAAACCATGAATAGTGTGACCAAAACATTTTCGATGTGACCAAAACGTACGTCGGGGATCACAAGGAAAAAGCATGGACAGATCTAAGGCCCCATGCGATTTTATTTTATTATTCTTTTTGTTGATAATTTTTCATACTTTTTACTTTAAAAAATAAAACTATTTTTGGCTTCCATTGGTGTGGTATGTCGAAATGACCCAGGGCAATTCTCATGGGGCTTTGCGGATAAAGTTAAATCTCTTTCAGCTTTTATGACAGAAGCCTTAGCACTCAGGCACGCTTTACTGCTAGCACAGGATATGAGTGAGGATATGATCATCTTTGAATTTGATTGTCAAGTACCTGTTCTAAGCATTCTTCAGGGCCGCTCTAATTTGGGTGACTAGAGGTGTAGTAGTATTATTGAAGATATTTTATCACTGATGGCAAATAAGGTTGGGTATTCTATGGTCTTTGCGCCGTGCAAATGTAACTGTGTAGCTGACTTTATTGCAGCGTCTTCTCTCAAGGAGGTGTGTTCATTTGGATGGGTTTCTTCACCAGCACCTTCTTTGTTGGGCCTTCTAGCTAAGGATGTAATCAGCGGTGTACAATCTTCAAGTGATACTGGAGCTTATGGCAACTTGGATGACGGTGGCTAGTATTTCTCTTGTTGCTGCTGTTATGTTCTTCGTTTCTTCTTTTTGCTGCTGTTTTTTGCCCTGCCCAACTTCTTGGGCTTCGAACCCTTTTCTTTTGCTTCTGGTTTGTATTTCCTATGGTTTTATGCTATGAAGTATCACTATTGGCCAAAATAAATAAGTAAATAAATATTTAATTTAATTTAATTTAATATTCTTGTCTTTCCATCACTCCTTCTCTATACTTACACATAGTACCTATCATATTTATATTTATATTTATATTTATAAACATAAATGTTATGAACAACAATTATAAATATTTAATTTAATAAATTAATGAATACTATTATTCATGAACAACATAAAAATATTTTCACTTATCAAACATATCGAAACGTATCTATTTCATTAATTATTGGAGCATCTTTCAACAGCTAAATTTTGATTTTCCCATTCGCAATGCACATCGAGCCATTATAGCAGAGTGCAAGCGTGGGCCCCTGATTCCCTTCAATGGTGTTAAATAAATAAATATATATATATATATATGTGTATTATAAATATAAATTAAGTTCATTGATGACGATAAGACTAATGTTTAAATGAGAATATTCATTTAAAAATAGAAAAATTATAATTTTTTAAAATAATTTTACATATTTCATTTAAAAAAAATTTAACATATTTTATTTTTTCTTTCCCATTTTCTACATCCATGGATAACATTTAATAATAGTAATAGGAATAGGAATGAGAATTATCATTTATATAACCGTATATGAATTCTTACATTGCCTATTACCTAATTAGTAAATTAGTAAAAGTAAATTCAATAAAAAATTAGTAAAAGTAAATATAATATATAATAGGGAAAATACTATTTTTGGTTTATACCCTTTGCTTAAATTGTAGTATAGGTTTTTACACTTTTTTTTAATATTTTATGTCTTTACACTTTTCTCTATCTATAACATTAGTTTTTACATATTTAAAAGAAAGTTAATGTACCATAAATGGCTGTTAATAATATTAACATGTCAATTAACATTATTAGTTTTGTGTTTACGTGTTAAATTGATGTTGATATGAATTTTTTAACAAGCAAAAATAAAAGAAAAGTCTACATGATATGAAATAAAAAGGCTGACTTGAACTCTTAAACAACCAACAAAAAACACAAATTAAACAGACCTAGACCTTCATTTTTTAGGACACAAAAGAGTTCAAATTAGCTTTTTTATTTCATTTGATATATTTTTTTAAAATTTTTACTTATTAGAAATCTATGTCAGTATCAATTTAACATATAAGTATAAAATTAATTATATTAATTAACATGCTATCATTATTAACACTGCTTGTATCATATTTTTGTCTTTCTTAAAATGCAAGAACTAATGTTTTAGACAGAAAAAAATGTCGAGACTTGTTGGGGGCAAAAAAAAAACAAGGACATATTCCAAAACCTGAGAAAAATCAGGGCTAAAAGTGGAGTTTTTCAGGTGTAATGATATAACAATGTTTTGTCTCCTTCCATTTCAAATCTCATAACTTTTTCAACCTATTAAAGAATAACATTAAAATTGATTGATGGCAGGTGAGGGAAGAATGACGGTGATTCTTTTTTATTTTTTAATTTTTTGGTGATCACCTAGGGCGCCAATCTTAACCCGGCGACTCTCCCAAAGATCTAATATCTAAAAGGCAACACCCTGGGTTCGTCGATCGTCTTCTCTCCTCGTCTTTTTCCCGTGTGCTCAATGATCTGCAGCATTTCGTTCGACTCTCATCTCCCCGATGACTTCATCTGCACTCCGCATTTTTTTTTTCAAGTCTTATTTCCTGAACCGATTAAACCTTGTTCAATTCCCCAAACCCCTAAATTCCATTATTTCTATATCTATCTTCCGCTGATCAGTCCTACTTAATTCCTCCGGTTTCCATCTCACTCGCGGAACCGCCGCCGCCGTATTCTCCACCACCGTTCCTATATATCCACCCTCTCGGCGTTCGCTGCCGTTTCCGTGTCCGCCTCCACCACGGCTATGCCATCTCCTACAGCCGTACCCGCCGCCGCCACCTGCTTTCCATAAGACTGAGCTTCGTTCACCCTAATGTTCCGGCCATCAAGGCTCTGACCTTTCATGCCATCGATCGCATCGATCCCTCATGGTCTGCTCTGATTCGCACTCTCTTGACCTTCCTGTCTTGCGACCGTTCGATTCGATAATGTGGCCGAACGGAGCGAAGGCCTTGCTAAGGGCATCTTTGTCTCTCTTCTCTTCCCATTATTCTTCAAGGGTTCGAAGGTATACTGTCTTATTATTAATAATTTTTTTTCAAACTGTTTTCCTCAATCCTGAAATTCTAGTTATGTTTGTCGTCTGACTACGAATTAGGCCATGACTTGTTGAAAACAACAAAATGGCAGCAAAAGATGGCCGTAGTGAGGTAGACCGTGGCCAAACATTGCGTGGCTTCTCCCACCTGTTCAAGATGTCACCAATCGTATCAGGTACCAGGTAATCTTCGTTTGTTGCTCACAACACTGATATATTATTTCTTTAGATATGTTTTGGAAAAATGCTTAATGTTTTATATTTTTTTTAATATCCTTCTCAATTTTTAAATTAAAGTCATCATTGATGAACAATGTTGATCATGCATTCATAAAAAATGTATGATATTTTCAAACATTTATAGTATTTCCATTAAAAAAAATGTTTTTGATTTGGGACTTGAGGAAACCACTTCACACACCATATATAACTCACTGTATTGTTTCTCTATTTTTTTCCCACTTGCTTTTTGTTGATTTTTCCATACATTGTAACGCTTTTTTAAATATAAACATTTTTAAAATCTTTGAACTTTCTATTATTTATCTATATTGTTTGTTTAAAATTTTTTTTTGTTTAGCTGAAATATATCATAAAAAAATGCTTAGTGTTTTATAATTTTGTTTATGTCTTTCTCAATTTTTAAATAAAAGCCATCATTTATGAAAAATTTTAATCATATATGCATCATATTATCAAAGGTTTATAGTACTTCCTTTTTTAAAAAATATTTTTGATGTAGGACTTAAGGAAATCATCATGCAAACACACCTTCTATAACGCCTTTCATTCTTTCTCTTTTTTCCTTCCTTTTTCTTTTTGTTGATTTTTTCTTACATTTTAAAGCTCTTTTTTTTTAAATATAAGCTCATATTTTTAATATTTGCACTTCCTATTTTTTATCTATATTTTTTTGAACTTTATTTTTTTATTTAGCTGAAATATGTCTTCATAAAATGCTTAATGCTTTATATTTTTCTTGATATCTTTTTCAATTTTTAAATAAAATTCATCATTTCTAAGTCATGGTAATCATATACTCATAAAAATTGTATCGTATTATCAAACATTTATAGTATTTTCTTTAAAAAATTATCATTTCCTTTTTTTTAAAAAATATATTTTTGATGTGGAAGTTGGGGAACCACCATGAACACACTACATATATAACTTATTATGTGCTTCCTCTCTTTTTTTTTTTTTAAATGTGTATTTTTGTTTATATTTATCTTACTTTTTTAATTTTTTTCTTTCTCATTGCATTCTTTCTCTTTCTTAATTTTTAAAGAAAAATAATATTTTATGAATAATGTTAATCATATATTCATAAAATGTATCATATTATAAAACATTTACACCATCTTCTTTTTTGAAAAAATATTTTTAATGGGACTTTTGGAAACCACCATGCACTCACACTATATATTAACTCATTGGATTCTTTCTGTTTTTTTTTTCCATGGAATTTTTGTTGATTTTCCCCACCATTTTAAAGCTTTTTCATAAATAAGAGCACATCTTTTTAATCTTTATATTTTTTATTATTTATCCATATTTTTTTGATTAAATATGGCTTTAAGAAGTTCTTAAAATATTATATTTACTTTATATTTTTCATTTTTCAAATGAAAGTCGTCCATTATGAAAAATGTTAATCATATATTCACAAAAAAATAATCATATTCTTTCTCATTGTTTTTTTTTAAATCTTTTTGTTAATTTTTTCCTTAAATTTTAAAGCTATTTTCTTTTTGAAAAACATCAGCTTATCTTTTTAATATTTGCACTTTATATTCTTTTATCTGTTATTTTTGTTTAAACTTGATCTTTTTTTGGCTTCTCTCTATTTTTTTAAATGTTCATTTTCTTTATTTTTTCTTTATTATATTTTTTATTTGAAAAACATTTTTTAAATCTCCGAAGTTCCTTTTATTTATGTATATTTTTGTGTAAAGTTCATTTTGTAGCTTAAATATATGTTCAAAAAGTGCTTGTTTTACATTTTTCTTGACATATTTTTCAATTTTCATTTTATATAAGTCATCTTTGATGAATAATGTTTAATGTATGACATTATAAAACTTTTACATTATTTTATTTTTTAAAAAAATATTTTTGATGTGGGACTTATAAAAGCCATCATTCAGTGACACCATATATACCCATTGCATTCTTTCTCTCTGTTTCTTTCCTTTTGTTTGTGTTAAATTTTTTCTTACATTTTAAAGTTTTTTTCTTTCTGAAATATATCAGCTCATCTTTTTAACATTTCCAGTTCCTATTTTTTTTAATCTATAATTTTTGTGACCTTGATTTTTTTTCCTACGTTATAAAGATTTTTTTGAGCATAGTTTTTAAATCTTGGCACTTCCTATTATTTATGTATTTTTTTTGTGTAAATTAAAAATATCTTCATAAAGTGCTTCATGCTTTACATTTTTCTAGTTATCTTTCTCAATTTTCAAATAAATGTCATCTTAAACAACCAAAAAAAAAAATAAATGTCATCTTTTATTAATAATGTATTATGTATGATATTTTATAACATTTACATTATTTATTTTTTAAAATAAATTTTTGTTGTGGGACTTATGAAAACCACCATTTACTTACACCATATATAAGCTCATTGCATTCTTTCTTTTATGAATAAAAATTATCATATATTTAAAGAAAGGTATGATAGTATGAAACACTTACAGTTTTTTCCTTTTTTTAAATATTTTTGATTTGATGTGGTTGGTAAAAAAAGAAATTTTTTTGATGTGGGACTTATGAAAACTACCATTCACTTATACCCTATTTAAACTTATTATTACATTCTTTCTCTCTGTTTTTTTCTTATCTTTTTGTTAAATTTTTACTTACATTTTAAAGCTATTTTCTTTTTGAAAAATATCAACTCATCTTTTTAACATTTGCACTTTATATTCTTTTATCTATAATTTTTGTTTAAGCTTGATCCTTTTTGGCTTTTCTCTGTATTTCGTAAATGTTCTTT
The DNA here is from genome assembly GCF_029017545.1 of Prosopis cineraria. Classification (NCBI taxonomy): domain Eukaryota; kingdom Viridiplantae; phylum Streptophyta; class Magnoliopsida; order Fabales; family Fabaceae; genus Prosopis; species Prosopis cineraria. The sequence continues at coordinate 14,575,580 of NW_026555335.1, forward strand.
TTCTTTTTCTTTTCCTTATATTATATTTTTTATTCGAAACACATTTTTTAAATCCCCGCAGTTCCTTTTATTTATGTTTTTTTTTGTAAAGTTCATTTTGTAGCTTAAATATATCTTCAAAAAGTGCTTGTTGTTTTACATTTTTGTAGATATCTTTTTCAATTTTCTTTTTATAAAAGTCGTCTTTTATGAATAATGTTTAATGCTTATTTTGTTTTTTGATTTTTTTTTTTTTTTTTGATGTGGGACTTATGAAAGCCGTCAGTCACTGGCACCATATATATATGAACCCATTGCATTCTTTTACTCTGTTTCTTTCCTTTTGTTTGTGCTAAATTTCTTCTTACATTTTAAAGCTTTTTTCTCTTTGAAGTATATCAGCTCATCTTTTTAACATTTCCAGTTCTTATTTTTGTAATCTATAATTTTTATGATCTTGATGTTTTTCTTTCGTCATAAAGATCTTTTTAACACTTCCTTTTATTTATGTATTTTTTTTGGGTATAGATTAAAAATATCTTCATAAAGTGCTTCATGCTTTACCTTTTTCTAGTTATCTTTCTCAATTTTTAAATAAATGTCATCTTTTATGAATAATGTTTTATGTATGATATTTTATAACATTTACATTACTTAGTTTTTTTAAATAAATTTTTGATGTGGGACTTATGAAAACCAGCATTTGCTCACACCATATATAAGTTCATTGCATTCTTTCTCTACATTTTTTACCACTTTACTTTTATTTAATTTTTCTCCTTACATTTTAATGTTTTTTTTTTTGAAAAAATATCAGCTCATCGTTTTAACATTTCCAATTCCTATTCTTTTAACTATATCTTTTTAAAAATTGATTTTTTTTTTTTGCTTCTCTTTTTTTTTTAACGTGCATTTTGTTGTCTTTTTCTTTCATTTTAATGTTTTTATTATCTTAATCGCATTGTTTTAATCTTTGCACCTCCTATTAGTTTTGTATATTTTTGAATACACTTTGTGTTGTAGCTTAAATATATCTTCAAAAAGTGTTTAATGTTTTATATTTTTTATATATCTGTTTCAATTTCTGGTAAAAATTTAAGCGACTCATCTTTTTTGAATAAAAATTATCATATATTTATAGAAAGGTATGATAGTATGAAACAGTATCAGTTTTTTCCTTTTTTTTATAAATATTTTTTATTTGATGTGGTCAGTGAAAAATAAATATTTTTGATGTGGGACTTATGAAAACTACCATTCACTTACACCGTATTTAAACTTATTGCATTCTTTCTCTCTGTTTTTTTCTTATCTTTTTGTTAATTTTTTACTTACATTTTAAAGCTATTTTCTTTTTGGAAAATATCAACTCATCTTTTTAACGTTTGCACTTTATATTCTTTCATCTATAATTTTCGTTTAAACTTGATCTTTTTTGGCTTCTCTCTGTATTTTTTAAATGTTCATTTTCTTTATTTTTTCTGATAGTATATTTTTTTATTTGAAACTTTTTTTTTAAATCTCCGAACTTCCTTTTATTTATGTATATTTTTTGTAAAGTTCATTTTGTAGGCTAAATATATCTTCAAAAAGTGCTTGTTGTTTTACATTTTGTAGCCATCTTTTTTAATTTTGTTTTTATAAAAATCATCTTTTACGAATAATGTTTAATGTTTAATGTATGATATTATTAAACATTTTCATTATTTGTTTTTTTAAATAAATTTTTGATGTGGGACTTATGAAAACCACCATTCACTCACACCATAGATAAGCTCATTGCATTCTTTCTCTCCATTTTTCCCCCTTTTATTTATTTTTTCTCCTTTCATTTTAATGGTTTTTTCCTTTTTGAAAAATATTAGCTCATCGTTTTGACATTTCCAATTCCTTTTCTTTTAACTATATTTTTTAAAAAATTGATTTTTTTTTCACGTGCATTTTGTAGTCTTTTTCTTTCATTTTAATGTTTTTATTATCTTATGCTCATTTTTTTAAATCTTTGCATCTCCTTTCATTTTTGTATATTTTTGAATAAACATTGTTTGGTGGCTTAAATATATCTTCAAAAAATGTTTAATGTTTTATATTTTTTAGATATCTTTTTCAATTTATGGTAAAAATTTAAGTAACGCCTTTTTTATTGATAAAATTATTGTATATTTATAAAAATATATGATGCTATGAAACATTTACAGAATTTTCTTTTTTAAAAAATATTTTTGATGTAGTACTTATGAAAACTACTATTCACTTACAACATATTTAAACTTTTACATTCCTTCTTTTATCTTTTCTTTTTGTTAATTTTTTCATTACATTTTAAAGCTATTTCCTTTTTGAAATATATCAGCTCATCTTTTCAACATTTGCACTTTGTATTCTTTGATATATAATTTTTGTTTAAACTTGATCCTTTTTGGCTTTTCTCTATATTTTGTAAATGTTCGTTCTCTTTTTTTTTTCCCCTTATATTATATTTTTTATTTGAAATAAATTTTTTAAATCTCCGCACTTCCTTTTATTTATGTATATTTTTTGTAAACTTCATTTTGTAGCTTAAATATATCTTCAAAAAGTGCTTGTTGTTTTACATTTTTCTAGGTATCTTTTTCACTTTTAAAGTCATCTTTTATGAATAATGTTTAATGTATGACACAACACATTTACGTTATTTTTTCAAAATATTTTTGATATGGGACTTATGAAAGCTATCATTCACTGGCATCATATGTAAACCCGTTGCATTCTTTTTCTCTGTTTCTTTCCTTTTCTTTGTTTTAATTTTTTTTGGTTACATATTAAAGCTTTAACATTTCCAATTCCTATTTTTTTATCTATAATTTTTGTGATCCTGAATTTTTTTTCCTTTTGCTTCTCTTTTGTTTAAACGTACATGTTGTTGATTTTTTTTTCTGACATTATATAGATTTTTTTATTCTTTTGAGCACATTTTTTAAATCTTCTCACTTCCTATTATTTATGTATTTTTTTTTGGATAAACTTCTTTTTGTAGATTAAATATATCATCATAATGTTCTTCATGCTTTACATTTTTCTTGTTATCTTTTTCAAATATTAAATAAATGTCATCTTTCATGAATAATGTTTTATTATGATATGGGACAATTATAATCAGGTTTCACATAAAAAAATTAATTACTACAAAGTATGTTGACAATTGAACCAAATTACATTGACAACTGATTATGTTGTCAATGTTGTTTGGTTTAGTTTTCAATGAACCTTACAATAGTTAATTTTCTTGTGTGAGGTTTTAATGTAATTCTCCCTATTATATAACATTTACTTATTTAGTTTTTTTAAATAAATTTTTGATGTAGGACTTATGAAAGCCACCATTCACTTACACCATATATAAGCTCATTGCATTCTTTCTCTCCATTTTTCCTCCTTTGCTTTTATTTAATTTTTCTCCTTACATTTTAGTGTTTTTTTTTCTCTTTGAAAAATATCAGCTCATCGTTTTGACATTTTCAATTTTTATTCTTTTATCTATATTTTTTCTAAATTGATTTTTTTCTTCTTTTTCTTCTCTTGTTTTAAACGTGCATTTTATTGATTTTTTCTTTCATTTTTATGTTTTTATTATCTTAAACACATTTTTTTAATCTTTGCACTTTCTATTATTTATGTATATTTTTGTGTAAACCTCATTTTGAAGCTTAAATATACCTTCACAAAGTGCTTGATGTTCTACATTTTTCTAGATATCTTTTTCACTTTTTTTAGAAGAGTCATCTTTTATGAACTAAGTTTAATGTTTAATGTATTATATTATAAAACTTTTACATTAGTTTTTTTTTTTTGAAAATATTTTTGATGTGGGACTTGTGCTAGCCATCGTTCACTTGCACTCTGTACAAATCCATTGCATTCTTTCTCTCTGTTTCTTTCCGTTTCCTTGTGTTAATTTTTTTTCTCACATTTTAAAGCTTTTTCTATTTGAAATATATAAGTTCATCTTGTAACATTTCCAATTCCTATTTTTAATCTATAATTTTTTTAAACTTGATTTTTTAATTTTTCTTCTTTTTTGTTTAAATGTATATGTATATTTATTTGATTTTTTTCTTGCATTATAATTTTCTAAGCATATTTTTCAAATCTTCGCATTTCCTATTATTTATGGATTTTTTTTTGGGTATAAACTTCATTTTGTAGATTGAAAATATCTTCATAAAGTGCTCCATGCTTTACATTTTCTCGTTATCTTTTTCAGTTTTTACATAAATGTCATCTTTTATGAATAATGTTTCATATATGGTATTATATAACATTTACATTATTTCGTTTTTTAAATCTATTTTTGATGTGGGACTTATAAAAGCCATCATTCACTTACAAGATATATAAGCTCATTGCATTCTTTCCTTCCATTTTTCCCCCTTTACTTTTATTCAATTTTTTTCTTACATTTTATTTTTTCTTTTTGAAAAATATCAGCTCAACATTTTCAATTCTATTCTTTTATCTATAATTTTTAAAGTTAATTTGCTTCAATTGTATTTTTTTTTACGATACAATTTTCTTATCTTTTTTTTGAATGTGCATTTTGTTTATTTTTTCTTATATAAATTCTTTTAACTCGATTTTTTAAATCTTGGCACATCCTTTTATTTGTGTATATTTTTGTATAAACTTCATTTTGTAGCGTACATGTGTCTTCAAAACGTGTTAAATGCTGTAAATTTTTCTAGATATCTTTTTCAATTTTTTTAATAAAACTCATCTTTTATGAATAATGTTTACTGTTTATTGTATGATATTATAAAACATTTACATAATTTTGTTTTTAAATAAATATTTTTGATGGGGACTGATGAAAAGAATCGTTCACTTATTCCTTATATAAACTTATTGAATTTTTTGTCTCTGTTTTCGCCCTTTACTTTTTGTTAATTTTTCTCCTTACATTTAAATTTTTTTTTCTTTTGGAAAATATCAGCTCATCTTTTAACATTTCTAATTCCCATTCTTTTATCTATATTTTTTTTCAAAATTGATTTTTTTTATTTTGCTTCTCTTTTTTAATGGTGAATTTTGTAGACTTTTCTTATATTTTTATTTTTTATTTTAAACACATTTTTTAAATCCTTGCACTCACAAGCTTCATTTTGTAGATTAAATATATTTTCAAAAAGTGCTTAATGCTCTACATTTTTTAGTTATCTTTTTCAATTTTTAAATAAGTCATCTGTTATGAATAAAGTTTATTGTATATTTATAAAAATGTTTGATATTATAAAATATTTACAATATTTTTTTAAAAAATATTTTTGATGTGGGACTTATTAAAACTACCATTCACTTATACCATATTTAAACTTATTTCATTCTTTCTCTCGGCTTTTTTTCTTTTCTTTTCTTCTCCTCCCCCCCCCCCCGGGCCCAACATTTTAAAGCTATTATCTTCGCACTTCCTATTGATTTTTTCACACTCTTTAAAGTTTTTTTTTTAAATTTTATTTTTACATGCAACCTCATCTTTTTATTATTTACCCTTCCTCTTTTTTATCCATATTTTTTTTGCTTAAACTTGATTTTTTTATTTTTCTGAAATTACTTGAAATATTTTTTTCCAAAAGTGCTTATTGCTTTATTTTTAAATAAAATACATCATTTGGCCAAAAAAAAATCATAATATATGAATCATAGTAAGAATATATTCATAAAAAATTGTTTCATATTATCAAACATCTATAGTATTGCCTTTTAAAAAATGTACTTTTTATTTGGGAATTGAGAGACCACCATGCGCACATGATCTCTTTGCATTCTTTCTCTTTTCTTTTCCTTGTACTTTTTGGTGACTTTATCCCCTACATTATATAGCTTTTTTCAAATATACATGTTTTTAATCTTTACACTTCCTATTATTATTTTAGTTTAAATGAGTCTTCAATAAGTTTTTAATTCTTTATGTTTTTCATGATGTCTTCCAGAATTTTTAAATAGAATGTGTTAGACCAAGCAACAATAGCTAAGAGGGGGATGGATTAGGTGTTTAGGAAATTTTCAACCAAACAAATTTTCACAAACTTCGATACAATTTGAAGGTACAACAAGAAGATTGGAAAGAACAAAAGAGCAAAACTTAAATACTTTTATTGTAGGAGATTTCTCAAAGGTAAATTAAATCAAGATTTCACAATCAAATGCATAAACAAAATCAAAATCAAAGAGCTTGAATAAGAACATATTCGGAAAGCAAGTTTGCAAGAGCTCTTTTTAAAATAGATAACAAAATCAGGTTAACTAAAACTAAGTCTTGAGAAATATAAACACTTATAAATATAAGAACTAAGAGAGAGTGTATAATATAAATGAACTGAATATAATGAGTGTAGGGATAGAGATACTGAGCAAAGAATTTATTCTTATTCATTCCAACCACTTGACTTATATCCAATCCCCAAGATCACATATGTAATTTTCCACCATGTCTCCACAAGTTTGGTTGGGCACTTGTGAGTAGTAAGTCTCTCAAACTCAATAGAATGCTTCTCTTGATGGCAATAAAATCTCTCTTTATTGAAATTGCCTTCATAGAGAAAATCTCTTCTCTGTAACAACACAAGGGAAAACTACCTTTGATTTACTTAAAAAGAGATGATAGGAACTGTTTAGGCACGCTCAATAAACTCTCTTAAAGATAGAAACTACCATAAATGCCTATAAACTAGCTGAGATCTATTTTCACATAGAATGAATGCAAGATGGTAGAATTTTGACACTTAAAGCTTAATGATTCTACTCACTTAAATGAGATCCTATTTATAGGTTAAGGTGTTTAAGATTGTTATAGACATAGCAAGTAAGGATTATAATCATTGGAGATGTGTAAAATTCTATGGTCAACTTTAAATGCTTATTAGAAGCCAATTCAAGTGTGAAATGGCACAAAGGCTTTTAGTTTTAATTTACTTTAGATAGCTCAAGCATGAGGCTATAATATGTTCAAGTGTGTTCTCTATGTGATGAAACATGCTTGAACCATTCTAAAACAAGCTTGATTTGTCTTGTTCAGTTCTAAGGCTTTCTAATTCAGACTTGAATGGTTCTAAGCCAACTTACGTTTCAAGCATGAATATCCAAGACTTAAGTGTGAACTATCACAAGGCAAACTTCAAGCTGACACTATGGACAATTTAAGCACGAATACAAATTGCACTCAAGCGTAAATAGAACATAGAAACTTCTTCAAGACAGTTCCCACACTTAGCTGCCAAAACATGTGCTACTCTAAGGTGAAATGATTCAATGTAATGTCTAATTCAAGTGAGATTTGTTCTAGCTCAAGGTTGAATTAGATCCATTAAGTCCTATCATATAAAAAGGGTAGCCAATTCACATGCCATATCAAGCGTGAAATGAAAGTTTGACATTTAAGACCATGTGAACCTATCCATTTTCAAATCATGTGATAGCTCTTATTAGTTTTCACAATTGAATCTCAGAGAAGAATGAAATAAATAAACTTATTAAACAAAGTCTTCTCTTGATCTTGATACTCTTGGAGGTTTTATTACTTTGTTGATGTTCATAATTTACCCAAGTAACAAACCCATTTCTCTTGGTTTTGTAATCATCAAAATGCATAGTTTAATATAATGTTAATTATATATTATATTATCAAACATTTATAGTATTTTTGAATAAAAGTTATCTTTTATGAATAAAGTTAATCTTATATTCATAAAAAGTGTATCTTATTATCAAACATTTGTGTATTTTCTTTAAAAAATATATTTTTAATGTAGGAATTGAGGAAACTTCCATGCACACACATAATATATATCTCATTACATTCTTTTTCTTTTTTCCTTGAACTTTTTGTTGTTTTTTTCCTCACATTTTAAAGTGTGTGTGTGTATATACAAGTACATCCTTTTAATCTTTTCACTTTTTATTATTTATCTTTCTCACATTTTTAATCTTTGTGCCCTAGAGTCCTTTGCTAAATTTTTATATGACAATAGTTAACATGCAAATATCCAAATGGCATGGCGCCTTGTACTATTATGCTAGATGGAGTAAAGTGAATAGAGTATTGAAGGGATAGACTTGGTAAACTAGACTGCCTAGAAGATAGAACTCATCAAACAAAAGTTTTTGACCACTTAGAGTCATCTAAACAGATCGCCAATAGGGATCGTTGGAGTTTGAGGTAAAAGACCCTGTCTTCATGAAGGTGACCAATGACTAGCATCAAGAGAGCAATCAAGGCAAAGAAGCTCACCTTAAGGTATATCATTCAATTTGAGATCCTTGAGTGAATTAGTTTGCATATTACCCTTACACCTACTTGTTATCCATGACATTTTCAACGTGTCCTAACTGAAAAAGTATTAGCCAAGCAAGGACGAAGTATATAGTGGGTTAGAAAGTGAAATAGTTTAGGAACAAGGTGATTAAATTGGATTAGTAGCTAGGGATGCCACATGGGAGACCAAGTAATAGTTGAGGCAGGACTTTCGTTACCTATTTGAGGCAGGTATAGTTGTGTTATAAACTAGTAGGTTGTTTTGATCTTTGTTAGTTGTGCATCATTTTTTATTGGTATGGTATTGTTTTGATTGTTGTATTCTTTTGCTTTATGTGATTGTGATTGCATTTAATTGTCCGAATTTTGAGGATAAAATTCTTAAGAACCGGTGAGAATTGTAATGTCCTCCTCTTGAAAGAGGCCCTTAGATCTTGATTGTGGTTATAGGAATGCTTTAAAGAGGGTTAGAATACCTTGAAAAGGTCTTAGAATAAGGAAGTGGATGTTCTATCCATATCTATTCGCAAACATGACCAAAGGGAAGCATATCCATCCATGAACCAAAACACATAAAAAAAGAAAGTCTATAAAGTTTGTCATGACTGTCACTATATAAGCATTTGAAATCAAATTTTTAGAGTTTTAAATCATTTCAAACCACGGCCTACTTTCTCAATTACTCTCTTCTCTCCCTTTTTTCCAGCATGTTTCTTATATTAGAAATGTGAGTCTTCGTTTAGAAAGTTAGAATTGATCTAGAAATAAGAATTTAGGATGGTTTTCTAATTTAGAAATCCTAGAGAACTTGATTGAGACAATTTATGGTTTGATTCATGATTAATTTGAGGTTGAGAAATAATTAAAATAGATTAGTTAATTAGAATTCATAAGGTGAGAGAAGTAATTTTGTGACCAAATATATTCTTTCAATAAAGTGATTAGATTTAAGTTAGATGAGCACCTTAAATGATTGAGATGTTATGAATTATGTAACATCTTGATTTCTTGATTGAGGATTTAGAGTCATTAAAGTTGATTTGTAGATCTTATCAAGGGTCATTATAGGACTGGTTAGGTGGGAGATCACGTTTCTAGCTTATTTTTAGGGATTGCAAGGTTTTGGTCTCGTTCATTAGCAAATATGGCTGTAGAGGTCCACATCTATCCCCAACCAAGATGAGTTACCAAGTATTTCCTTAAAAGGCTTGCAATATAGGTCATTGGTTGAGCATATATGGGTGGGGTTTAAGTCATTTAGCTGATCACCTAGCTTCAAATGATTACTCCTTTGAAGTGCATAGAAACTATTCCCTAAAACCCCAAGTTCCCCATAGAAAGTAGTAATAATATAGCCACAACTTTACTAATCATAAACATGGTAGAGTAGCTATGGCATAGCTAGAAATCAGTATTTCATAAGCTTTTGATGATATTTATTCATGTCGTAACAATGTTGGTTCTATTAATTTTTTCTTTTTTTGGCTAGTCTTAGTTAACATAAATTGTCCCGGCAGCATTTAGCAAAACCCAGATTGATATCAACCTCTTGTTTTAACCACAAAAATTATACCAACTTTATTAGTTGCTTAAAATTGCAGTGAACTTGACATTAAGGATTTGATTCCATCTCAATTCCTTTTCTTGTATTCTTATAAGTCTTTATGGACAGATTTAGATTCAATGATCATAGATTAATTAAGGTAGTTTTTCAACAAAAGCTTAGTTTAAGATTTTTTTCCCCTTATTTTGATAGTGAGCTTGTTGCCTCGTGCTTTGAATTAAATAGCACTATCATGATTTTTGGTTGTTTTTGTTTTATATATTGATGATGATATATTGACAATATTTGGTTTGTGATGAGAATGTTACTCCCGTGGGCTGTGTTTATGAGAGGAAATAGCCTAGAGCCATTATTAAGGACAAAGACATTGATAAGAGAGGAGATAAGGGCACTACAGCAAGCCTAAGGCCTATTAACCTTGAGAAGAGCGATGGGATAGTTATCTAGGGCAATGAGCCTGAGAGAAAGGCAAGCAATCAGACAAATGGTGGCTGGGAGAGCACCTGACCTCTTAAAAGTCAAGGAAGCATTTATGTTTTCACTCTATTTTTATCTCCATTTTAGTTATATTTCTACAATACCTAATCTTAGTTTGTTCTTATCTCTTTTTTCTCTTCCAACCCTATAAAAGAGGTTGTAACTAGCTATTTTAGTGAAGTAATATTAGTATATTTTTCGAGTTCCATCAACTTAGTATCAATGTAGGTTAGTCCTATGGATGGTGAATACATGAATGGAGGCTAGGTTGGAGAGTTTGAAAGATCTGTGAATGAGTTACAAGGATTGAACAAAATAATGGCTGAGTTATAATGAGCTAATGCGATAACACAAGAAGAGAGGTTAGCACTGTAGAGAATCCTCACCCAAGTACAGAATCAAAATAATGACATCCTCACCACTCTTCGATTGTTGTCTAGAGAAAATAATAAAGTGATAGAGGAAAGAAGAGAGGTTAAAATACCTCAGAATAATGATGAAACTCATACTGAGAGGAGATGATAAAGGACAGGGTAGGATAGTGATTAGTGAGATGGGGGAGAAAGATGGATACAAATATTGATGGAGAGATGCTCTTGTTCAATGGAGATCCCATTATATGGACTTTTCATATGAAGAGCTAATTCTCTATTAATGGAATTATGGAGGCAGAGAAGATGGACATCATAGTGGTTGGATTAGAAGGAAACCCTTTGAACTGGTTCTAATAGGCTGAAACTAGAGCTCCCTTGTTTAATTGGGTGGAGTTCAAGGTTGGAATCATCAAGAGATTTTATTGTACACAAGCTAGAGACAACCATGAATGCATAGCAGCTTTGAAACAAAATTGGTCTGTATCATATTACTGTGAGCAATTTGAGATATTGTTTGCAACCTTAGATGATGTGATTAAGGTTTTACTAATAGGCATGTTACTAAATAGGCTTCATGAAGAGGTTAAAGTTGATATATGTATAATGAAGCCCAATAACTTAAAGGACCTCATGGACATTACTTTTGAAATTGATGGCCAAAATGCAATACTTGAGAAAGCTTATCAAAAGTTTAAAACACTCTCAGTCAATCCCAATGGCCAGAACTTGACATAAGTGGATTGCATGAACTCTATTAACTAAGGTGGCAGTGATAAATCAAAGCCTTAGCAATTGGAGTACTACGACGCGAACCACAAAGAGACTATCAAAGGATGAATTGAATAGCAAAAGAGAACTTGGGTTGTGTTTTAGATGCAAGGAGAAATATGGACCCAATTATAAATGAAAATATTAATAGTGGATGAGGAAAATGGTGATGAAATTATAGAGAAGGATTTTAATGATTTAGAGGAAGGGGATAAAAAGAAGACATATATGAGCATGAAACTGTCTCAGTTGATAGTATTGGGCATCTCCAATCATAAAACCATGAAAATGAGAGGGCTAATCAGTAATAGGGTTGTGGTTATGTTGGTCGATAGTGGGTAACCCACAGTTTCATTTCTAGTCAAGTAGCAAAGAAACTTGGATTAAAAGTTGCAACGATCAAAGACATATTTGGTGGCAGTTGGTGATGGTAGGAAAATATACTTAAAAGGTATGTGTTGAGAAGTGGGATTGAATTTACAAGGGTTGAAAGTAGTACATACTTTTTAACCTTTCCCACTAATGAATATTGATGTGGTTCTAGGTATGGCATGGTTGGACTCCTTAGGTAAAGTGAGAGTAAATTAGGGGCAGCCGTACATGAAAGTAAAGGTTGAGAAAGCTTGGGTTTGTTTTCATGGTGACCCCATGCTAACGTAGAACATGGCAACCTATAAAGCTTTCAAGAAAGCATTAAAAGGATGAGTAGAAGGCTATATATTGGAGATAAATGCATTCACAATGCAAATGATACTGGAGTTTGAGAAGTCAACTTCCATTTCTTTTGAAATTTAGAATCTACTAGAGAAGTACCAAGAAGTCTATAGACCTATTTCTTGACTGCCTCCCCAAAGAACTCAAGATCATTCCATAATGGTCATGAAAGGGGCTCAACCCTTAAACTTATGCCCTTATCATTACCCATATGCTTACAAGGTTGAAATTGAGAAATTGGTGAAGGAGATGATTGAAGCAGGAATTATATGATCGAGTAGTAGCCCATACTTGAGTTCCATGCTCCTAGCAAAGAAGAAGGATTGTAGCTAGAGGTTCTGTGTTGATTATAGGGCATTGATTAAGATATTAGTCCCTAATAAATATCTAATTCTTGCAAATAATGGACTGTTAGATGAACTTGGGGGTGCAACTATATTCTCAAAGATGGATTTGAATTGACACCATCAAATTTGTATCAAGGTAAGGGATAAGTAGGAAACATCTTTTCATACTTATGATGGGCACTATGAATTCTTAGTTATGCATTTTGGCCTCACAAATGCTCCCTCTACTTTTCAATCCTTGATATTTAGAGATTATGTGAGGAAATTTATACTAGTATTTTTTGACGTTCTTGTTTATAGCAGGGATGAAAAATCACATTCAGAGCACCTGAGCAAGGCTATGGAAGTATTGTAGTAGCACAAGCTAGTGATTAATCCAAAAAAGTGCAGTTTAAAGGAAAAAAACAACTTGAGTATCTCGAGCATGCTATCGCTATTGGAAGGATCAAGGCAGATCCTACAAAGATTGAAGCAATGGTAAATTGGCCGATACCTAGAGACATGAATATTTTACATGATTTTTTAAGGCTCATAAGGTATTAATGAAAAGTTATCAAGATTTACGGAAGAATTGTAGCTCCCTTGATAGCTATAATCTAAAAGAATGCCTTCAAATAGGATGATCAAGCTTAAGTAACCTTTGAACAATTGAGGACTACTATGACAAATGTACTTGTACTTGCCATGCTAAATTTCCAATTTCCCTTTGAAATAGAAGCTGATGTATAGTGTGGGAGTAGGAGTAGTTCTTATGCAATAAGGGAAATCCATTGCTTATTTCAACCGACAATTTTCAGGGAAAATTAGTAAGGTTTAGTGTACTAGAAGGAATTAATGGCCATAGTTTTTGTAGTCAAGAAATAGTAGCACTATCCTGTAGCTACACCTTTCATGTTCAAAATAGACCAAAAAGCTCTAAAGTATTTATTGGAGCAGTGCATTATGGATCCTAATCAAAAGAAGTGGATTTCAAAGCTTATGGCTTATAAATTTGAGATTCATTACAAACTAGGCAAAGAAAATAGGGCTGCAAATGCTTGGTCCTAAAAGGATGTTTTTGAGTTGGTTTTGAATGCATTTTCACTGTAACAATATGCTAGAATTGAAGAGCTTAAAGCTAAGATCATGAAGGATGACAAGCTTAAGAAAGTATGGCAACAGGTGCTGATTGGGAAAGACGTTCTAGCAGAGTATGCATTATAGGTGTTTAGTATACTAGGACAGATTGGTTTTGCCCTAACATTCACCTAAAACCATTGCTTTGATCAAGGAATTTCACAACCCTATAGGTGGGCATTCAGGCTATCTTTGTACATACAAGAGATTTTCAGAGGTAGTGTATTGGGAAGGCATAAAGAAGGATGTACAGGAGTAGGTTGCAAAATGTGAAACTTACCAACATAATAAATACAAAGTGGTCAACCCAACTAGATTATTACAACTTATGTCTATTCCTCAACATGTATGGGAAGATATTAGCATATATTTCATTGTTGGAATGCCTAAAACTGCTAGGCATAACACAATCATGGTAAGGGTGGACATATTCACTAAATATGCTTACTTTATACCTCTCTCATCATTTTACCACTAAAGATGTGGCTGAATGATTTTTTACCATGGTAGTCAAATTGCATGGCTTCTTTAAGTCAATTATATCCAATAAGGATAAAATATTCATTAGTTAATTCTAGAGGGAGATGTTTGCACAGTAGAAGACCACCCTAAAGTATAGTTCAGGTACCATCTGCAAATTGATGGCCAAATGGAAGTGGTGAACAGGAGTTTAGAGACTTATCTATGGTGTTTTGTAAGGGAATGCTTAAAGAAATGGGTGAAAATGCTACCATGGGCAGAAGTCTAGTTCAATACCACTTATAGTCGATCTTTGGGCATGACTCCCTTTAAAACATGGTATAGGCGAGATCCTCCCATGACTTTAAAGTGGAAAGATGATGCTTGTATGATGGAAGAGGTGAATGAGCATATTAGATAGGAATGAAGTGTTGTTAAAACTAAAATCTCATCTTAAGTAAGCTCGGGTGATTATGAAAGAACAAACTAAAAAAAGAAGAGAGAAGTTGAGTTTTAAGTAGACAACAAGGTATATTTGAGAATTTAGCTAAGAAACAAAATGAGAAGTTAATGCCTAAATTCCATGGGCCTTGTGAGGTTATCTAATGATGACATTATCCAACGAGTGGGCAAGGTTGCTTATAAGCTCAAAGTATCGAAAATAGCAAGGATTCATTCTACTTTTCATGTATCTCATCTCAAGAAATCTTTGTCTCTGTTTGTGACAACACAACCCCTTCCTAACTTCCTTTTTGAATAGCTTGAAAATGTAAAAAAGGTGAGGTAAATGACTAATAGCAGCAAGCAAGTACTCATTTAGTGGAAAAATCTATCTGAATGTGACAATACATGGGGTCAATGACTACTATTTCTTCTTAATTTCCTGAATTTTCCCTTAAGGACAAGTGAGACTTCTAGAAGGGGCAGATGATGAGACTGTTACTCCCTTGGGCCATGTTTATGAGAGGAAAAAGCCCAGAGCCACCATTAAGGACAAAGACATTAATAAGAGAGGAGATAAGGGCACTATAGCAAGCTTAAGGCCCAATAACCTCAAGAAGAGTAATGAGATAGTCATCCAGAGAGAAAGGCAAGCAATTAGACAAGTGGTAGTGGGGAGAACGCCTAACCTCTCGAAAGTCAGGGAAGTATTTTTGTTTTCACTCTATTTTCATCTCCATTTTAGTTATATTTCTACTATACTTGATCTTAGTTAGTTCTTATCCCTTTTTTCATCTTCCAACCCCATAGAAGAGGCTATAACTAGTTATTTTAGTGAAGTAATATCAATATATTTTTTAGTTTCCATCAATTTGAGATTTTGTTAGGCATTGAAAACTTTTTTCTAATAAGTTCAAACTATAGGTATGGTTTATGTAAATAATGGAATGTGTGTGTGGACTTTCTTATGAAAAAGTATAAGGTGTTTGAGTTTTTTTTTTCAAAAAGAAAAGAATACTTTTGCTACTTCGTCGATAGTAAAGATAATTTTCCCTGAGATATGAAAGGAGGAGAGTAAATCTCTTTCAACTAAATTGCTACATTCACAAGGGTTGAGATTTGGACCCCCTACTATTTACTTAAGTGAAGAGAACCTTTATCACTTACGCTAATTTTAGTTGGTTATATAATTATCTCTTTGTCACACACGCATATACAATTGTTAAAAACTAATTCGTGTATGAAAAACTTTATAATTATTTTTTTAAAAATGCCCTAGTCCTAACATACTTGACTCTTCCATCTTACTATTGCTTTGATTCCTATCTCATAGATTCTGTTTATTAAAGTATTTTTAATTACTTCACATAAAAATAAGTTTGTTAACCAATATTCCAAATTCTTTCTGATTTTACCATTTTATAATTATAGTTTATCCTCTTACTATATAATTCCAATCACTGATCTTTTGCAAGTATTTTTTTATATAGTCCAATGATCATTTTAGTTAAAAAAAAGTATTAATCACTCTTAAAATTTCACAACATACTTTATAAGATAACTTATAATAGTAAATTAGAAAATGGAGTGAATAACTTCAATGAAATGCTTTAATGAATAAATCTACTGAGTCAATTAAATTTTCAAATTTTACAGGATCATTTCTTAAAAAAACATATTAATTAAAAATTCCAAAATATAAATTAGTTAATCATGCAAATTGCTTCACCATCTATTTTTTTTTTCAAGGCACTTAACATTATTACTAAATCAAAGAGACACTTAAAATTCAATGGCTATTGTTTTCTTCACTATTGGTGGAAAAACTTTTAACCTTTTCCTCAATGATGTATCATGTCCTCAACCTTATCATTGCCTGTTCTCCCCTTTTGTTTTTGTTTTTTAACTACTAATTCATTAGCTAATATATTTTTAAAAAATTAAAAACTAAGTGATAATGGTTTTGTGAAATCTTCTAATATGTTAATTGGTAGAAGGATTGGGGTTAATTAGATGTATTTACCAAAATAGCCTAATCTTTTTTTTGAAAGACCCACATAAAAATATGCTACCGATATAAGTAAAGCTAATGCAATGCTAGTATTTATATCATTTGTGGGTGCAGCTAACTCCCCATGAGGTAATTGCATGATTTTTCAAGGCAAAAGAGCCCTTGACCAATTCGAAACAAAAAATTAATAGAAACATAGTTCCAATAAAGGGAATACAAGTGTGGGCTAAGTAAATCAATGGATAATTTTGGTCATATTGAAAATACCAGTCTAGGTGAAGACCTAACTAATATGAATAAAAGCATTCAGAGGTAGAGTGATAGTGACAATTCTAGTTACATATATAAACAGAACAATTATTCAGAGATAAAATATTTTACTATCAGTTCTTATTCCTCACCACAAGATGGAAGAGACTCATCATATTTGTTTTCTTGATAAGAAAATGAATCATCAGGAAATAAAATGGAGAATGAGGCTCACCAAAATTTCTAGTCTTATAGCCTTCAATTTGTTGCCTTACAAAAATTCCTCAATTGCACTTACAAATCTTTTTTTGTTTAGGTATATTCGTGTGTAGACAATACATTCTCAAGGATGAAGAAGGTTTTCAAGTTCAATGCCTCAGTGGCTTCACTGCTTTAGATGTGCCTTGCCTCCTCCTTAGGGCCCTATCCAATACATACCCTATAATTATATCCTACATGCGTTCTATCAATTTTGTCTTCAAAAGATTACTCTAACAACTACAAGCCTTGTTCTACTAAGTGGGATCAGTTACATGGATTGCATGATATTATTGCACTCTATCATTTACCAAACTTTTAGAAATGTTGTTAACCTAAAGGTCTCAGTCGATCAACTACTTCCATAAGTGTTCTTTTTGGCTTTTTTTTACCCTTCCTAACAAGGCTCAAAATTATCTATTTCACTCTTCTTATTAGTGCCTCTTGTTGTTTTCTTTGTACATGTTCCAAAGATTACTCAAAAAAAAAAATTAATTATGTGGTCTTTGTATTGTTGATCCAAATATAACTCAGTTCCTAAATTTTGACTCGTTGGAACTCAATTTTTATAGTTTTAACTTGATTGTAACTCAATCCTTGAACTTTATTTATTGTAATTCAGTTCTTATAGTTTTAACCACTTAAATATTGGTTCCTATATTTAAAAAAATTTTATAGATTAATAATATTTTGAACTTTTAATATTTATAATATTTAAAGATTAAAATTATATTATAATTATAATATTTATAATATCTTGAACTTTTAATATTTATAATATTTATAATTATAATATTAGTAATTAGTAATAAAATTATAAAGATTAGAATTGTGTTAAAATTTATTACTATTACTAATATTTTAAGTTATTAAACCCTTTTAATCTTTATAAATACTATGAATTATAAATATTAAAATTTCAAAATATTTTTAATCCTTATAATTTTATTTTTTTAAAATATAGGGATCAATATTTAAGTGGTTGAAACTGTAGGGGCTAAATTATAAGAGGAAAAGTTTGGGATTGAATTACAATCAAGTTAAAACTGTAAGTATTGAGTTACAAATGGATCAAGAGTATAGGCATCAAATGATTAATTTTTTTCCAAAAAAAGAAAAACCAAACAAACAAACAAACTCTTATGAAAACACATGAACATGATTCTGATATTCACTTAATGTGTGAGTCCATGTGAGGAGTTAATCTCGTGTGGAATGCATCTGCACGTGAAAAATTTTTGACATTCAAATTAAATCAATGTCATAAAGGACATTTGGGTGGCTTGAAAAGCTGTGACCCAGGAATGTTTGACAATAGATGTGCCTTATAACTTCATGTGAATGTATAATTTGTACACTGAAAGTTACACAGGGAGGCCTTGGCTGCATAATCATGCAGAATAAATGTGCTAATCTTATCCGCTCAAGTTCTTGGACCAAAAGTGTAATATAAGGAACACACTTGTATACAATTAAATATAATGTGTATTAATATAATGTGTGTATTTATATAATGTGTATTATTGAAAATTTAAACATTGCATATTTCATAAAATTGTAGAGAAGGAAGAAAGAACCTGATTCCCATTTGGAAACCATTAACTTTCTTCTCGCAAATAAATCAAAGATGGTCAAGCTATTAGCTGAATAAACTATAGGCCTTGTAAGATGTTCATTTGCTGCATTAGAGTGATCTGTAAATCAAAATGCAGGTCTCTTTAGCAAAGGAGGCTTGGTACTTCCATTTGTTAGAATTGACAAAATTTCAGACATGGTCCGTCTATGAGTTGGTCGTTCTTTTGCACAAAATAGCCTTGATTTGGAACCAAGGAATCTTTTATTGCTGGATCTAACAATTCTAATGCTGCTACTTCACCTTCTTTCCAAAGCTCCCATGCCTGAGGTATGTTAAATGCTTCTCATTTCAAACACCAACTGCACAAAGGATTTGATGGTATAAAATTTACTACAAAAACACTTTTACAGTTTGACTTTCATGTCCCACTAAATTGAGTGGATCATTGGAATTGTAAAAAGCTGTTATTTCTTTTGCCACTCACAATCTCAAGCATTAGGATTCCAAAACTGTTGAGATCTGACTTTGTAGAAAAAATTCCTTTCATCATATATTCAACAGTCATGTATCCATTGCTTAGATTCATGTATGACAAAATATTCAGCTCATAATTCATAAATATTTATATTTTGATAAATCAAATGCAAGGAGGAAATATATTGCAATAGCTCTTTAAATAGCATAAGAATTAAATAGAAAACAAAAAGACTTTAGCCAATGTATACTTACAATATACCAACAATTTTATCGGTATTTGGTCTTGTGCAATAATTCTTGCTAAACAAAAATAAAAAATTTTTGGGATCAATTTTTCATTGAGTGATATGTTACTTGCTTTCAAGTCACTATGCGCCATTTTTAGTCTTGAGTATTTATGAATGTATGATAATCCCTGAGCAATATCTTCAATTCTGTTGAGTCTTTTCTCCCATTCAAGCAGCTTGCTTCTCGTAGGATCTTTGAAACAAAATTGTCAATGATGGATGAGGAAGACAAACAATAAGCTGAGCAACAAATAACATTTGGTTTTAGTAACTTCTTGAAAAGCATGCATACATTGAGAATTCTTACCAAATAAAGTGAAGTCCAAGCTTTTGTTGGGCATGTACTCATAAATTAAAATTTTCTTATCCCCTTGAATGTGGCAACTCATTTGTGTAGGAGCTCCGATATTAGTTTCAACTCATTTTTGAATTGTGTTATTCCTTGTCTAGAGCTTCTTGAAAGTCTCTTAAAAGCCACTCCTTTCTTTGTTTGTAGTTTTCCCTAATTGAAAATTAAGAACTCGATTTTAATGTATCTTAATTTTTCAATCAATTGAAATAATTCATTTGGAATGACCCAGAAGGGCTATACCTTACAAACAGGTCCAAATCCTCCCTCTCCTAACTTGTTCTCCGATGAGAAGTTATATGTAGCTTTCACGAGGGATGCATAACTGAACATTCTATAAATAATGCCCATACTTATCATAGTTTTGAATTATATTTGCAACTCTATTTGAAGTTTCCTCCATCTCTAATTTTTCCTCGTCTGCTGGAGTTTAAATGGAAGATGTAAATTCAATTGAAGGATTTATGATATGTTACTTGCTTGCAAGTACTATGCACCTTTGACCTTGAAATTCCTTCTCTTCAGCAGTAGCAGCCTTGCATTGCAATTATAGATATCATGAATAAAGTGATTGCAGAGACAACAATAAGCAACTTGACTGTTTTTGGACTTGAATTTGATTCTTGGTAAGGTCCTATTGGCCCTGAACTGGCCTTAGATGTTGGGCTCCTTGTATATTGGCATGATATATTAGATGGTCTTTGAATAATTTAGAGCCTGAGTTCATTACTAAGTAGAGATAAAACTAACCTAAGGATTATGAGTGATATAATACGATCTGTTAATTACTAAACATGAGCATCAAATTATTCATTCATCACTATTATGTTTTTCCAACATCACAGACAAGTGTAATCAAGGTTTTTTGCCAAATGATTATAGAGGCTTAGCCCTGCCCATGTGCCTTGAAGTACTATTAAGGAAGTAATAATCGAAGAAACCATCTTCAAGTTGTCATAGTAAAAGACACATCCAGTTTTATTGTCATTGTAAGAAATGAATCCAGTGCAGTCACAGTTGCTCCAGCAAGCAGCCTTGTAATCACTTATGATCAAACCCATTTTTCCATCAAAGTTGTAGGTGATCCCTAGATCTTTTAGCTCAACAGACTTGCAGTTAAAGAATTCGCCTTTGTGCAAGATGGTTGATCCCATAGTTGGCATCCTCCATCACTGTTATACCCATAACAGTTACTAGCATCTGCAATCGACATTAGTCCATAGCTATCATATGACAGCACAGTATTATCGATTGACCACATTGTTGTTTGTTTTTCTGATTCAATTGCATTATTTCTAACTTCGAGTATGAGATACTCTTCATCTCTGTTTGAGATAATGGTGAAGTTATACAAGCTTTGGGCTTCTCATTTCTCAATGCCCCGCTTGCCCAATGAACCTTTTGATGAGGAGCCGAAGAACATTTATTGGAAAACACGTCCATTTATATTAATGACACAAAAAAAAAGGGCCCTAACTACTTTGTTCGACTCAGCTTATTTAAAGATATTCTGTATTCACATTGAAGGCAAAAAATATTATGTATCCTCCATTACTTGCTCCCTTCTCTTAATGGTCACAAATAAGATTAAAACTTATAACTAAGTATTTTGATTGTATTTTTATTAAATTTTAGAATAGATTCATTAAGAAGAAATGGTAGCTTAGTGGTATTTATTGTTGGGTGATTAAGTTCACATCCTATGTTCGAATAATGGTGGTGTTAGAGAGGGATTTGTTTTTACTATTATTTTTGCCTTAATTTGGCTAAAATTTCTATAATGCCCTACTGGTGTTTTAAAAAAAAAAACGTGTTAACTAAAATAAAGAGGCAAATTAGGAAACCAAAACAAAAAGAACGCAACCTCCTCTGCTCCAAAATTTTTCTTTCGATTTCTCTAGACGTTGGGGGGGGGGGGGGAGAGCTTATTCATGCCCTTCGTTGTCCATCTTTGCTCCTCCGCTAATCAGCTCGCCGTCGACAGACGCATGAGCTCTGTTTGCAGCTGCCGCAAACCGTGAGTTCTTCTTCCCCTGTTCGCCGTTCGTTCGACGTCCAACTGTGTCCATGTTCGTTCTTCTTCCTCTTTGCTTCGTGTTGCTGAAAACCATTCTCCCCCTCTCATCCGAGCTGCCGTAGGTTAGTGTATGAGGTTCTTTTCTTCTTCCCCTGTTCAGCGCAGTAGATTCGTCCTTCCTCCTTCCCTGCACTACCGTTGTTGATATGAGGTGGGGAGCTTCAAATCCTCCACTTCTTTGCTGTTCTCTATCTGTGTTATTTGGCTTAGCTGTGAACTTGAATGTAAGAGCATGATTGTAGGTAGATAATTTTTCTATGTTGATTACTGTAGAATTAGGGTTGGATTTAACTTTCTTTCAGCTCAATTGGCTTGTGTTAAAGGAATTTAAAAAAAAAAAATTGGAAAGCTTGGAAGTTTGAGTGATGATAATGAAATATTTTTATAATTGGATACGATGGCATGTAATGTGTTTGATAAAATGTTTGTTAAAAAAAACTTTGCTTGATTGTAGTTTATGAAATTTTATTAATTTTTATAAGAAATATATTTGGTTTAAGTACTATTTACTCGTGAATAAGCTTGAGTATTACATAAAAATTGGATACTTATGGAGCTAGTATGTGACTAATGGAATTTTGAAAGTTGTGTGGTTGCTGATTAATTGTTAAGTAAGAGACTTGATTGTTAAAAAGCTCAATTAAGTGGTAGAGCCTAAAATACATTCAAGACATCACAAACAACAATATAACATAAGTGTAAATGAAATGTACTTTAATTGGCAATATATTTATCCATTACACAAAATAATTAAAGATGAGAGGCTTTATTATTGGAATCCTAGATTCCTAAACCTTTAGAAGCTTTTTTCTTTACACACTAGAGCTAGAGCTTGTAAAATATTAAAAGGATGAGTCGAATTTAATCACTTAGTAACCAAAATACACCTATCATATATAGTTGTATATCAATTGATATAAACATATAGAGTGAGTTATTAAAAACATTTAATTACATGAGGTACTAGTTATAATTTTAACAATTCATTTTAATTTTGGACATATCATCTTAGGTCACAGAATATATAGCCACAAGATACACAAATATATGATAATGACCTAAATTAATGTCACGACTTGTCACAAACTTAAATAATCATGTGACACGTCAAATGATTACATATGCATGATCATGCCATATATGAAGCGAACTCACTTCACAATTTTATTATTTCAATATCAACATGTTGGGCTTACAATAATGCACTATCCAAATGAGCATCAATATGACTTCCACAATCATCTTTAATTTAAATTCTCAATTTCATAATGTACTTCCATTTCTCGTTTAAGTACCACATAATACTTACATATTAATACAACTATGCTATCATCATATTCCATATCACAAACTTTTCGTTCCAATATGATATTATAGTTTGAAATTCATTTCAAATTTACCTTTGCATTTGTCTTTAAATTAAAATGAATACACTATCACATATTTTACAGCATATTTATACATTCACAATCACAAAAATACATACAAAATAAAGACATTTTATTTTACAATGCAATTAACAAACAACTACTCGAGATAGAGTTTCTCAGGTTATCTCAAACTTATGAGAAGTCAAAGGTTTATTTCTCAATAACTTACTTCCAAGTTTGTTTTCCAAGCTAAATACAATGCTTGGATGATTAATTTATAATTAATCAAGTCTGAATTCATCAATATTGTCAAATACACATTTTAACTCACATATTTTCACTTCTACAATGTCCAATACTCTTATTTTCACATTTAAAATGGAGCATTTTACTGATAGTGACAAAAGTTGTGAATAAAGTCACAATTTTGGATAGTTTTACACTATTTTCACAATTAACGAAACTTATACTCTTTGACCTTAATTTCTTCATCCAAAAGCACCATCAAAGGTCTATAAATATTTCTAATCCAACTTTAAAACAAAATTATATAAAATTAGTCCAAAAGTATAGAATTAAAATCAAATGTGCCAACTCAAAGTAAGATACACATTTTTAAATTTGGGCAACCAGAATATATACAATTAATGCAAAATATATTAGAATATAAAGAAAATGTGTTCAAAATGACATGAAATTTTTTAGGTAAACAATTTTGAATATAATAAAAGCACTTAGTCTCTCACAATCTTATCAAACCAATATTTAGATCCCTACTACCTGACAATGTTTTGAATAGGATTGTCTTTTTTGACAATGGATTAATAATCATCATTACCTATCATTTTAATCAATGTTCATATAATTTTAATTCTGCTAATAGTTCATTTTATGTGATTTGGTTTATATTGGTTTTCCTTTTTATAAAATATTTGAAGCATAAATTTTAATTACTTAAATCAAAGAATGAATATTAAATAAAATTGGAAAATAATTAATTGTAAGCAACACTTCAAAATTATATATATATATATATATATATGATTCAACCAGTGATGTTTCAAAATAATACTTCAACAATTAATTCAAAGAGAAAAAATATAATTTTAGGTCCCTATACTTTACTCACATTTTGTTATAAACTCCTGCATTTTTTCAATATTATAGGTTTTTATACTTTTATTTTTTGATATTATAAATCCCTTCAAGGTCCCTACATTTTTGTTTTTAGGGTTGTAAGTCCTTACAACAAAATACGAGTAAAGCACAGGAATTCAAAATTACATACAAAATAATGATAATGTTAGTTAAAACTTTAAAATTCATAATTTTAGAAAAGGAGTACATTACATTTTAAAAATAAGAAATTATTTATGAAAAGTTTGACCCTAAAAAATATTTTTATTATGTATAATGTTTTCTTAAAAATAAAAAAGATATTAATTTGTTTATTTGAAGAACTAAATGTATATCCATGAAAGCTAAGTTTAGCTATCATGTTTAATATAGATTTTATTTTATATTGATGTTGATATTATGTGTAAAATAGGGGTGTTCATAAGATGGGATTGAGACACTAGGGTTGGGACTTAAATTTGATCCTATGTCTCATCTTGTCCCATTAGGAATCGAAATGGGACTGGGATAAGATAGGAACATCCGTCCCGATAAATCAGATAATGTTAAAAAAATATCTGGATAATAATATTCATTAAAATTTTAAATCATATAATTTATTAAGTTTAAAATTAAAACAACACAAGTATATAAATCACAACAATTTAAAGTCAATTATTAAATTAAATTAACCACAACTATATATTATAATAGCAAATATAAGTGATCTTTAAGCTATAAGAGCAGCAACAACAGACAAGCCAAGCATAACATTGAATTATTATTTTTCTACTTTAGTTGAGATGTCCTAAACTAATTATTCTTTTAAAAATAAAGTAAGAAATACAATATAAATAAAAGTTACTAAATAGATAGGTATAAGAATAAATTATATTAATAGAATTAATATATTATAAAGAAAGATATCACCATATTTACTTCATGTCATTAAAATTATCAATATAAGAAATTTTTAGTTTTAAATAACAATTTCAAGTATTTAAGTTATAATTGATATAAGTAATATAAGTATAAATTATATTAATATATTTAAAGTAAAAAATAATATATATAAATATATATATATATAATCTTCGGGACGGGACGGGACGGGACATCCCAATGATAATCTTGTATCCCATCCCGTTTAGAACTCCTTTCCTGATCTATCCCATAAAATTTCATTCTAATTGTTTTTGAGTCAGGACAAGACTTGTCTTGATATGATTGAGACGATATCGGGTCAATTGAAATGGATACAAGCTGAACACCCTGATGTAAAATATGATGGTAGTCATACCAAATCCAAAAATTTTATTTGAAACCATTAATAGATCAATTAAGTTAAAAAAATCACAAAAAAATATTAGGAGATATCTTTCTTAGTCTTTCGCAAAAGATATGGATTTTGAATATCCTGTGATTTTCTATTCATCTTCTCTTCATCCATTAATAGTATATGTGGGGTCATAATAAAATTATTGTTCTTTCATTTTTAACAAAAAAGTTTCAAGAAGCTACTGCCCATGTTTGGTATTAAAAATTTTCCAAAATAAAATTCTAAAACTAATGTCCATGTTTGACATTTATTGAGTAATCTAAAAATAATTAAAATTGATAAAAATAATCTCATTAATTTTAAAAGTATTCTTCATAAAGAAAAATACATACACATGTTATAATTCAAATATCCCTTAACATCTTTCATAATTTTTCAAGATAAAAATAATTAAATTAACAAAGTATTAAATACGTAACATAATTGTGATTAAATAATCTATGAAAAAATATCTTGAAAAAAGAATCTTATTAATAAATTAATTAGAATGCTATTCACTTACCTAAAATTTTTAGAGTTTAAAATTTATCATTTAGCTTCAATAAAATTTCTTCCTTTTCAAATACTCTATAAATCATATTAAAATTTTTTATTAAATATTTAATCAGTATAATAATTATTTTCTAACCTCATCACCACCAATATTAAACTATAATACATTTGAGACTTTAGAAATCAAAGCTTTACATTTTAAAATTCTTGTTAGCATTTGGTCAAAGCATCAATTATATATCTCATTTTCAACCCACTCATAAAAATTCTAGCATTCAAATATTTCCTCAATAAACTATCTATTTTCAAGAATTTAAAAAATAACATATTATTAAGAAAAAATTATATATAGGTCTTGTGAAACAAAAAATAACATATTATTATAGAAATCACAAGTAAGTCCCTTGAGACTAGAGTGCAATTTGAAATTTAAATAAAAAGACAGTAATTTTCGTATTAAACATATATACATTGCATCCATCAAATAATTTGTAACTACTTTATCAATAACTTATAACTATAATTTTAACTTTTTACAATTATAACTTCATACATCCACTAATTAAAATGATCATTTTAACTATTAAATATATAAAATTATAATTGTAAAAAATTGAAGTTATAATTATAAATTTCTAATGAAATGATTATAAACAATTAATGTTAAATTTTATTAATAACGTATGATTATTTAACTATTAGATATGAAAAGTTATAATTGAAAAAAGTTAAAATTATAGTTGTAAATTACATATGAAGTAGTTACAAATTAGTTATTTAACTGATATAATAAATGCTTAATAAGAGTATTATTGTCTTTATAACCTAATTTTAAATTATACTCAAATCCCAAGAGACTTGGTTGTAGTTTTCAAATTTTATAGAATTTATTTATGAATAAGTTTGCTTTACGAGACTTGTATATAATTTTTTTTCATTATTAATTTCTTAGTCACATCTCCCTTGTTTTTTTTTGGTCAATTAGTCACATCTCCCTTGCAACTTCTAAAGTTGTAGATCAATAATAACACCTGTTTTAAACATACTTCTCATAATAATTAAAAAATCAATCAATCAATCAATCAACTAACTTAGATTGAAAATTACCCTTAAAGATCATTCCAAAAAATAAAACCAAAACTAAAAATTCCTTCCTCTACCAAAAATAAACTAAGCAAAATAAATAGAAGAAATCAGGTTAAAAAAACAACAAACAAGATCAAAGTTAAATTGAATTTAAAGAAAAACAATCATATAATGATTAAATATAGTTATCGGAATTAGAATCATTGCACGAAATCAGCACCAAAATAAAAAAAATGTAATGTTAAATAATCAAGAATGACAATAAAAACAAAACGAATTAACATACAGCAACAACAATAACAACAACAACAAGAACAAGCCTTTGTCCCACTAGGTGGGGTCGGCTATATGGATTGCAAGATACTAATGTACTCTATCATTTATCAAGCTTTTAGGAATATTATTAATTAAGAGATCGCATTTAACAACTTTCAAAAGTGTTCTCTTAGGCCTTCCTCTACTCCTCTTAACAGGGCTCAAAATTATATGTTCTACTCTTCTCACTGGTGCCTCCCATAGTCTTCTTTATACATGCCCAAACCATCTTAAATGATTTTTTACCATTTTTTCCTCAATAGGTACTACTCTTACTTTTTCACGTATGTGCTCATTTTAAATTTTATCTTTAAGCGTATATCTGCACATCCATCGTAACATTCTCATTTCTACTACTCCAACTTTATGCTCTTACTGTCCCGTTAGAGCCCAGCATTCACTACTATATAGCATAGCCGGTTTGATAGCAGTACGATAAAACTTTCTTTTAAGTTTATTAGGCACCTTACAGTCGCAAATAACTCCTTTAACTTTTCTCTAATTAAACCACCCAGCTTGAATCCTATGTGAAATATCCCCACTGATTTCACCATTATTTTGAATAATGGCTCTCAAATATCTAAACTTTTTTACTTGAGGTATAATTTGATTTCCCAATTTAACTTCCAAATTACTATCGACTAGTCTCTTACCAAATTTACAATATAAATATTTTGTCTTACTCCTACTCAGACGAAAACCTTTCCACTCTAATGTCCTCCTCCATAACTCAGGTTTACAATTAACATCTTCTTTTTTCTTTGCTATAAGAACTATATCATTCGCGAAGAGCATACAATTGAAAATTTCCCTTGAATATATTCTGTTAAAACATTTAGGATCAAGTTAAACATATAAGGATTCAAAGATGATCCCTGATGTAGTCCAATCTTTATAAGAAAGTCCTTTGTTTAACCACTAGACGTTCTTATACTAGTTTTTACCCCCTCATACATATCTTGTATGACTTTAATATAAGCAATCCATCTTCTTTCTCAAGGCTTTCCAAAGCACTTCTTTTAGTATACGATCATAAGTTTTTTTTTTAAATAAATAAAAATTATGTGTAAATCTTTATCTTTATAACAATACTTTTCCATTAATCCTCTTAGTAAATAAATCGCCTCTGTAGTTGATCTACCTAGCATAAAATCAAACTGATTCTTAGAAATACTTGTTTCCAATCTCAACCTATGTTCAATTACTTTCTCCCACAATTTTATTGTGTGGCTCATGAGTTTAATCCCTCTATAGTTAGTACTTTCTGACTATCCCCTTTATTTTTATAAATAAGAATTAATGTACTTCTCCTCCACTCATCAGAAATTTTCTTGGACCGTAAAATCATATTAAATAACTTAGTTCATCATTTCACCCCTTCTTCATTTAAACATTTCCACACTTCAATAGATATACAATTAGGTCCGTTGGCTCTACCATTTGCCATTTTCTTAAGGGCTTCTTTTACCTCCTTATCACATATTATTTGATAGAATGACAAATTTTGTTCTCCTTCACGGGTTACTAAATCCTCCAAGTTATTAGATGAACCCTCTCTATCATTGAAAAGTTTGAAAAAGTAAGTCTCCCATCTATTTTTAATTTCATCATCTGTAACTAAAATTCTTCTCTTTTCATCCTTTATATGTCTTATATGTTCTAGATCTCTTGATTTTCTTTCCCTACTCTTAGCAATCTTATAAATGTTTCGTTCTCCTTCCTTCGTCTCAAGAATCTTATAAAATTCTTCAAAAGCTTTAGAACAAGCTTCGCTCACAACTCTCTTAGTTTCCTTCTTAGCCATACGATACCTCTCCTAATTTTCCTCATTGTTACACAAATATATGACTTTAAAACAGTTCTTTTTATGTTTGATTTTGTCCTGTACACTATTATTCCATTACCAAGACTCCTTATCTCTCAGACCAAAACCTTTTGATTCCTCCAAAATTACTTTTGCAACCTCCTTTATCTGTTTAGCCATATCCTCCCACATGATATTAGCACTTCCCTGAGATTCTCAAATTCCTTTGTCCAAAAGATTCCGCTTGAAAATATCTTGCTTCTCACCTTTTAATTGCCACCACCTAATCCTTAGTGCTATTACTTGTCGACATTTTTGAATTTTACTCATAATACACACATTAAGGACAAAGACCCTATGTTGTGTCGTTACTGCATCCCCAAGAATCACTTTGCAATTTTTACAGAGTCTTCTGTTTGTGTTCCTAACCAAAAGAAAATAAATCTATGACCTTGATGCTTAACTTTTGTAAGTGATGAGATGCTCATCTCTCTTCTTGAAATAAGTGTTTGCAATTTTAAGATCATACGCCAACGAGAAATCAAGAAGAGTTTGTCCTTTATTGTTTAGCTCTCTAAAACCAAAACCACCATGTACTCTCGCATACTGACCAGCCTCCCTTCTGACATGCCCATTAAAGTCTCCTCCAATAAAAATCTTTTCACTCTATAGTATGTGTTGAATCAACCCCTCCAGGTCCTCCTAAAATAATTCTTTAAGACTGGCTTTTGTCCCAACTTGAAGCATATAAGCACTAACAATATTAACAGTCTCACATCCAACTATCATTTTTAAGGAAATAATTCTGTCTCCAATTCTGCTAACTTCTACAACATTTTTTTTCCACTCCTTATCAATAATGATGCCTACTCCATTACGTGCGCTTACCTTTCCTGTATACTAAAGTTTGAAACCTTGAATATCCTTGGCTTCTTCTCCATGCCATTTTGTTTCTTGCAGGCATATGATATTGATTTTTCTTTGAATCATAACCCCTGCAACCTCTATAGATTTACAATTCAATGTCCTAGCATTCCAAGTACCAAATCTAATCTTGCTCTCATAGACTAACCTCTTTAGCCGTGCATGTGCAAAGTGATGCAGTAGCCCTTTCTCATTTAACACTACATCTGGGCACTGATGTAGTGGCTCTAACTTGCTTATCACTGTACTTTAACCATGTAATGCATTACTTACGGGCAACAACCTAGCATTAACATTATAACGTCTATTATCCATGTTCATGATAGATTCAAAAAAGTTTTACGTTGGTTGTTGATGGCCTAACACAACCTTCTTCTTTTACCTGGGCTTAGGACCGGCTATAAACATAGGCAGAGTTAAAACGGATTAATATATCCTAAATAAAATCAAAAACCAAATAATAACACAAAATATTCTTATAATTGTAAAAAGAATCAATAAATTGATAAGGAAAAGAAAGAAATAAGCTAAAGAGATTAAAAAGAAAAAATAATGCTTCTCTAGACTCCGATCCTAATTAGATGGAGTTTAATGAGAAGATCTAAGGCAACAATAGAGTTTAACTATAGATTTGAGATCATGGTAAGGTAATCTGATGAAGATTCATACTCAAGGAGATAGCAACTAAGGATGAGATGGATGGAGACTAAGGACATAAAGAGGCTGAGGGAGCTACAGAATGGCGACGTCTTGAGCTCCTCTTCAAATCCAGATCGATGACAACACACTAGATTTAATGTAGATCCATGGTGCACGGAACCAAATAGAACTTCCACAGTGAATTGAAGGTCGAATTGCTCTTGCAGACTGAATGGTAGAAACTTGTAGATTTGAAAACTGCGACGGTGGACTACAGAAAATGGTGGATGGAAGACTGTGCATGGCTACGATGAGCACTAGGGTTTGTACCGTGGGGTGAGAGAGAAGGAATCAGGGATTTTACGATTGTTAGGCGAACTCGAACAAGAAGAATGACAGGGGCTTTATTATTTTTTAATACTTTTGTGCAATGGGGATTTTATTTATTTTTTATTAAATTAATATTATGGAAATGGATTAAATAAAAGGATTATAATTCTAGACATAAACTATATGCTATCATGTGTAGAGTTGGGAAGAAGGACCGGGCCTGATAGATCACTTGTTTAAGCCCATTTTAATAAGGGTTTAGGTTGAAAATTTGATATTTTTTAGGATAAACAGGCTTTAAAGCCTGACCCTTTTAAGCCCTAAAAAAAGAGCTCGAGCTCGAGCGGCCTGTCAAGCTCGTTTAAATATTTTTTCCTTCTATGTTAGACTTTAGGGAATTGGGGTTGGATTTTCAGCCTCTAAAGAAATCCTACACAGTGTACTCGTACTCAGTCTATTACTCTCAAACCTATCTCCCTCTCAATCTCTCATCTCGTCTCAACGCCTCCTCTCACCTATCAGTCTCACAGTCTCGAGCTTGTCTCCGCCACAATCACAATCTCGCCTTTCGCCTTTCAGTTTCAGAGTCTCAAGCTCGTTGGTGCCTTATAGCCCCAATCTTAGGCTCGTTCCATTGTGGTCTCCTCTCCCTCTCACCTCTTAGTCTCACAGTCTCAACAGCAACTCAACCTCATAGTCACAGTCTCGTCATGGTCTCCTCCTCCTCTCACCTTTTAGATTTGCCTCCTCTATCTTATTCTGCTTCTGGTTATCTGGTGTTGGTTGCTGCTTTGATTGTCTTTCAATCTTGTGATTGTTGATTCCTGTTTTTTGATTGTTTCTGATCCTCTGCCTCCTCTATCTTGATTTTCTTTGAATGATGTTAGTTTATTTTCAATTTTGATTATATATTTTTTCATTTAATTTTATTTTTGATCTTGGTAAATTAGGCCTCGTAATATTTTTCTGTTATTTTATTTTTAATTTTGATTATATGATTTATGTTTGTTTGCAGTATGTCATCATCTAGTGCCAAAAGTAATGAAACTAGTAAGAAGTTAGTTGAGGAGGAAAGTAATAGAGAATCAACTCCTACCTAATTTACTACATTCAACATGAAACTACATAAGAAAGTTAAAAGTTTTACCTTAAATGTTTGGAAGTTTTTTTCTAAATTGGTTAATGAAGAGAGAGCAACAAAAGAAAAGTGTAATGGTTGTGGCACTTTGTTAGCAAGTGGTAGAAATCATGGCATTTCACATCTAAGTCGACACGTTAAACAGTGTGTGGCTCTTTCAAAGTTTCATAATATAGGCTTAATGATGTTATATAATGAAGGCAATGTTAAACTTAAACAAATCAATAATCCACATATTCGGGAGTTGTTAGGGATGTTGATTGTTGAACATGATTTGTCATATTCCTTTGTTGAATTTTCTCTTTTAAGATAGCTGCTTAAAGGAATGTAATCCTGATGTTAAAATTATGAGTAGGAAAACTGATGTATCAGATGTTAGGAGATTTTATGAGCTTTAGAAAGAGAAGTTGAAAGTGATTTTATCAAAGAGTCCTAGTAAAATTTGTTTGACCTCTGATTATTGGACTGCTATAACATCTGAAGGTTATATTTGATTGACAACACATTTTGTGGATGAAAATTAAAAACTTAATAGTAAAATACTTTCTTTTTATAAGATAAAGCCTCCACATTCTGGACATGAATTAGCTAGCAAAGATTTTGAGAACTTGTGTGAGTGAGGGATTGAAAAGAAATTTTTTACAATTACTTTAGACAATGCATCTACAAATGATTGTATGATTAAAATTTTGAAAGAGAGGTTTGCAGAATAACTTGATTTGTGATGGGGAATTTTTTTATGTCAAGTGTTGTGCACATATATTGAACTTGATAGTTCTCATTTGTTCATCTTATTTAATATTCTGTCTTTAATTTCAACTCCATCCCTTCTTGTTCTTTTTTTTTCTAATGTTAGGGTTTCATTTCTACTTGTTCATCATACTTAATTATATACTATTTATATTCATGAATATTATGCTTAGAATTTGTAAATTTCTAAAATTCTAGGATGAGATGAAATTACTTTAAAGTTTTATGGTCATGATATGTTGGGATGATATAAGATTACTTATATGTATGATAAATCAACTAAGTCAAACATAAAATTCAGTGTTAAATATTTTAGAGCTTTCAACTTAAAGGACAAAATAAATTGTGAATATAAAAGTGGATTTCATGTAATCACTTAAAGATTTTATACACATATATATATGATCTCATGGCAGTTGATTTTTTTATGATAAAAATTGGAATCATTATCAATCATATCATCCTATATGAACTCTCATGGGAGAAAGAATCAATATAAGTACATGTGGTCTAATCCTAGGGTTTAGATAAAACTAAATAACAGAAATGTTAGTCAAGCTTCATTAACGCGGAATAAGTTCCTTAATTAATTTAGTTTTAAGTGTGATGGCTGATGGCAATGAATAGCATGAGCCAAATTGGTTTTTGGCACTTCATCCTCAATATTATCTTTTAAACTTGGAATGAAGAGTTAAATTTCCTATATTTTCTTACAAAACCTTTGACAACGATGCCTTAGGCCATTCTAGCTTTTATGTCCCATCTTGGGCATGTGCAATAAATTATAAAAATTATTCTCCTCATCTTTAAGAAACTTGAGTAGGCCAAGCGTGATAGTTTTGACATTTTAAATATATCATATGACATTTACTCTTAGGCTGATAAATTATGCCATTATCTTCCCATCATTAGACTTGTGATCTATGACTACAAAAGTTCTCAAGCAGTTATGCTAATAAGGTTGTATAGCTCTTTTTATTTTTGAGTCCTTTTCTTATCGTTATATTGTACATTAGTTGAGAATCTAATATACTCTGTTTTTCTGGAAAAACCTATAAGAGGATATTCAAAAAATACAAGAGAAGGGAAAGCATCTTTCTAAGGGGTAGAACGTTGACCTTGCTCTCCTTACTCTTAAGGAGAAAGCTAGTCAAACCTAGTGTTGACTCATGGCGGTTTTAGGTTTGCTTTAGCAAAAATTGGTGTGGGAGACTCAGCACTTTGCTTTTGGGTTATAGTAGCCGTTAGTTTCATTTAGGGGATAGTCATTACTTTTGGGTTTTGTTCAAGGGACAGACTAGCTCTCAAAAACCAGAGGGCATGCTTAGATAGTATTGCATGTGTTTGGGTTCCATAGTTGTTGTTTGAGAGTTCCAGCTGTAACTTAGGAATAGGGTTTGTCTGAATTGGTGAAGTGTCTTTTATAACATTAATTCAGCCTTTTGGAATTATTATTATCAAACCTCAGTATTTCTCCTGATTTGTTGGTCATTAATCTCTATTATTTTTGCATATTTATCTGTTTAGCAGCAGAGTTTCATCATTTAGTATCGAAGCAAGTCAATTTAAGCACCTGTGTGTGAAGAGAAATGGAGGAGAGGGTGTAATATGCTGACTCTGAGTTGCAAGAGTTGAAGGAGACAGTGGGGAGTCTAACTAGAGATGTGACTTCTCTTAGAGACATGATAAAGGATTTAGGTGGAACCTTAGGGTAATTATCAGACAAAAATAGGAAGGGAAGCGAGTCACTCTTATATGGTAGTGGGAAGAGCCACCAAGAAGAATTGGCAAAGATGAGTGCAAGAACAGATAAAGAACCCAGCAAGTACAGAAAGCTGGAGTTACTAGTATTCAATGGGGAGGACCCTTTGGGATGGTTCTTCAGAGTAGAGAGGTATTTCCAGGTTAACTCCATCGAAGAGAAAGAAATGTTAAAGGCTGCAGTAGTATGCCTCGAAGGTAGAGCCCTGAACTAGTACTAATAGGTTGACACTAGAACACCCTTGCGAAGCTGGTCTGAATTCAAGATCGAGGCCCTACACAAATTCCATCCTTTTCAGCTAGGTGATGAGTACGAGATGTTATTAGCAGTGAAGCAAGAAGGTTTGGTCTTAAAATATGTAGAGGAGTTCGAATGTCTCTCTACACCCTTGAAGGATGCACCTGAAGCATGTTTGGTCGCAGCATTCAGGAGGGGATTAAGAACTGAGATCAGGGCAGAGTTGAAACTCACTAATGCTTCCATGTTACGCGAGGTGATGAAAATGGCCATTCGGGTTGAAGAGAGGAACTTGGAAGTCAAATGGGCCAGAGAGATTTGGGTACCCAGAACCTAAAAATTTTTAGGTGGGCCAAAACTGACTCAATCCAGACTTACTACACATGTGTTACACACATGGCTGATCCCTAAAAAAACATGGTGGTCCCTTTTACAGCAACAAACGCAACGTGAAAGACTGAAATGAAGAGTTACAAGTTAAAAATAGCTAGCTCTTTGACTGGGCATACTTTGGCCAAAGGAGGAAACACTATGTAAAGACTGTTAGAGGCCGAAATCACATAACAGAGGGAACTTGGACTCTGCTTCAAAGTGTAGAGATAAGTTCAGACCAGGACACACATGCAAAAACAAACAGCTATATATGTTGATCATGGAAATCAAACCACCAAAATAGCCAACAAATGATGAGCAGGGGGATAAACTTATGGAAATTAATGAAGAGGAGGATATGACAGCAATAAAAATAGAGCTATCCATGAACTCCATTGCTGGTCTGGGGGAAATCACACGATGAATGTGAAAGGAGTGATGGAGAGTGAAGTAATTGTAGTGTTGATTGATAGTGTAGCAACCCATAACTTCATATCAGAAGGTTTTATGACCAAGAAGCAAATGCCTTATGAAGCAATCCATGTGTATACAATCATAGTTGGGGATGGTTACAATCTTAAGAGGAACCAATGATGTAGGGACCTTAATCTAAAGGTATAAGGGCTTAATATTATTCAAACATTCTACCCTTTTCCTCTAAGTAGAGTAGATGCTGTGCTAGGGGTTGAATGGCTTAAATCCTTAGGAGATGTGAAGATGAATTGGGGACAATTAACAATGGAAATAGGAAAGAGGGGTAATCGAGTATGCTTGAAAGGTGATCCTACCTTGGCTAAGACTCAAGTCTCCCTTAAATCATTAATTTGATCAATGCAGAAAAGAGAGGAGGCTTTCATGATTGAATATAATGGTCTATCACAAAGGGGAGACATGCATGAGGCCAGGTCGGTGCTTTCAAAAATTCGATCACTGCTCCATAAGTTTAATGCAGTCTGCTAACCAGTTAAGGGATTACCACCACCCTATCCTCATGATCATGCGATTGTCATCAAGCTTGGGGAAAAACCCCTAAATATATGGCCCTACAGGTATCCATATGCACAAAAAAATGAGATTGAAAACATAGTTATGGGTATGCTTAAGGCTAGAATTATACAGCCAAGTTATAGCCCTTACTCAAGCCCAGTGCTGTTGGTTAAAAAGAAGGATAGGAGTTGGAGATTTTGCATGGATTACAAGGCTTTAAACAAGATCACAGTCCCGAATAAATTTTCCATTCTAGCCATTGATGAGTTGCTTGATGAGCTTAAAGGAGCAACATTTTTTATAAAGCTAGATCTCAAATCAGGGTATCATCAAATTAGGATACAAACTGGAGATGAACCAAAAATAGCTTTTAGAACACATAAAGGGAACTATGAATTCAAGGTAATGCCTTTGGATTTACCAATGCTCCCTCAACTTTTCAATCACTAATGAATAAGGTATTTCATGAATACCTATGTAAATTTGTGCTTGTATTTTTTGATGATATACTGGTTTATAGTAGTGATTTAACTACTTACCTCAAGTACTTGGAGGATGTCTTTTCTATTTTAGAAGGGAACTAGCTGGTGATTAATTTGAAGAAGTGTATGTTTGCCCAACTGAAGATTGAATATCTTGGGCACATCATATCTCAAGAAGGGGTACAAGCTAATTTGGCTAAGATTGAGAGCATGATCAAATAGCCCAAACCTCAAAATGTGACATCATTGAGAGGTTTCTTAGGACTGACTGGTTATTATAGAACGTTTATGAAAAATTATGAGAAGATAGCATGCCCACTCACGGATATTACCAAAAAGGATGCATTCAAATGGACCAATGTGTCTGAAGAGGCATTTGAGAAGCTCAAAATAGCCATTACAACTGTTCCTATATTGATTTTACCAGATTTCTACATTCCTTTTGAACTTAAAACTGATGCTTCTGGAATGGGTGTAGGGGCAGTGTTAGTGCAAGGGAGTAAGCCAATAGCTTATTATAGCCGAAAGCTATCTAACAGGGCTCAACAGTGTTCCATTTATGAAAGAGAGTTGATGGTGATTGTTATGGTGGTTAAGAAGTGGTGTCACTACCTATGGGGCCACAAATTTATCATCCGCACTGATCAAAAGGCCCTTAACTTCTTGCTCGAATAGAGAATTGTTGAGGAAAATCAATAACACTAGTTATCCAAATTAATATGGTATAAATTTGAGATAGTGTACAAGCCAGGAAAGGGAAATAGGGCTGCTAATGCACTCTCAAGACAAGAGGAGAACTTAGAAATAAATGGGTTTTCCTTATGGTAGTATGATGAAATTGAAGATTAGGAAAAAGAGGTGATGGCGGACCCTAAATTCAAGGCTGTGATGAAGTAACTTATCACGAAGCCCAACAATGTAAAGGGGTATAGCATAAAAAGGTGCTTACACTATAAGAGGAGGTTGGTCCTACCAAAAGGGTCTTATAGAATTCCATTATTACTCAAAGAATTTCATGACTCATCGGTGGGAGGACATTCGGGCTACTTATGCACTTATAAAAGGCTGATTTAGGTGGTATATTGGGAGGGCATGAAGAAGGATATTTAGCAATATGCAGATCAATATGATATGTGTCAAAAAAAATAAATATCAAGCCTTATCCCTAGCTAGGCTGTTACAACCTCTACCCATTCCTCAACAAATATGGGAAGATATTAGTATGGATTTCTTTACCAAGCTTCCTAGAGCCAAGAGGTACGATACCATCATGGTTGTGGCAAATTGTCTTACTAAATATGCTCATTTTCTAGCTCTTTCACACCCGTTCACCACCCAAGATGTTGCTGTCAAATTTGTGAATGAGATTGTCAAATTACATGGTTTTCCAAAAACCATTGTGTCTGATAGAGATAGAATTTTTATCAGTCAATTTTGGCAAGAGATATTTAACCAGGCTGGAACTCAGTTACGCCTTAGTTCTACTTATCACCTTGAAAATAGACGGCCAAATTGAGGTACTGAATAGGGGACTGGAAACTTATCTACGTTGCTTCACAACTGAAAAACCTACCCAATGGGTTCAATGGTTATCTTGGGCTGAATATTGGTACAACACCACATACCATAGTGCACCAAGAATGACACCTTTCAGGGCTGTATATGAGTGAGATCCACCTATTTTTTGCAAGCTCAGTGATGAACCTTCACCAATTGAGGTGGTTAATGACCAACTTCAGGCCCGCAATCACATAATTACCATTTTGAAGGAAAACTTGAACTTGGCTCAACAAAAAATGAAGGAGCAAGCTGATCAGCATAGGCATGATGTACAGTTGGAGGTAGGTGACATGGTATATGTAAAGAATTAGACCTTACAGGTTAAAGTCCTTGGCCAAAAGGATTAATAAAAAGCTCAACCTATGCTTTTATGGCCCATTTAAAGTTATCAAGAGGATTGATCATATGGCCTACAAGCTGGAACTCCCTCTTACAGCTAGAATCCACCCTGTCTTTCACATTTCTCAGCTTAAAAAATCAATTTCCTCTACTGCCGTGATCCCAACTATTTCACCCACTCTTTTTGCTGAATAGGAGGTGCAAGTTCAGCCTCAAGACATTTGTAAAGCTCGCAAACTTATGAATGGCCAGCTAGAAGTCTTAGTCAAGTGGAAAGATGTACCAAACTTTAAGAATTCATGGGAGGATGTGGCTGTTCTTGCTAAGCAATTTCCAAATTTTCCCCTTAATGACAAGGTGAAGCTTTTAGAGGAGGGTAATGATAGACATTGTTTTGCTGGAAAAACCTATAAGAGGAGATTCAGAAAAATACACGAAAAGGGAAAGCATCTTTCTAAGGGGTAGAACTTTAACCTTGCTCTCCTTACTCTTAAGGAGAAAGCTAGTCAAACCTAGTATTGACTCATGGTGGTTTTAGGTCTGCTTTAGCAAAACTTGGTGTGGGAGACTGTGCACTTTGCTTTTGGGTTATAGTAGCCGTTAGTTTCATTTAGGGGGGTAATCATTACTTTTAGGTTTTGTTTAAGGGATAGACTGGCTCTCAAAAACCAGAGGGCATGCTTAGATAGCATTACATGTGTTCGGGTTCCATAGTTGTTGTTTGAGAGTTCTGGCTGTAACTTGGGAATAGAGTTTGTCTGAATCGGTAAAGTGTCTTTTGTAACATTGATTCAGCCTTTTGGAATTATTATTATCAAACCTCTATATTTTCCCTGATTTGTTGGTCATTAATCTCTATAATTTCTACATATTTATCTGTTTAGCAGTAGAGTCTCATCAGAATCCCTTATTAAGTGGAAGGTCTTACCTTTTAGAATCATGTTCTTGACTGATTTGCATGTTCGATAAAATATTAACAAGTGATTTTGGGTTCCATTCTCTCAGAGTCATAAGATAATTGATAGAGGAAAATGAGATATTGATGAGGCTTCGTCATATTTCTAAAGAGGTAGCTCTACATCAAATGGTTTTTCAAGAAATTATAATACTATGCCTTTAAGAAGTATAGATCCATGAGCCCAACTAGCACTTTGACATCCTTATGTAAAGATGTTGAATTGTTGAGTATTTTCTTATGTTGAATTTAAGATTCTAGCCAATAAACCAATTATTGAGTTTTCACAGTTTAACTTATACAGTTGTTGCAATGCCTTCCATCTCTGTTTACTTTAAGTTAATTGGTCAACTCATATTTAACTTAGGAATTGGCCAAGATACATTAATGCTTGAAATGGTTTTTACTTTTGAAAAAGCCTTTGACAAGTTATTTAAGGATCTTCATTACAACATGTAGGTATGCCAACTATGTTGTCAATGCTAAAATTCTATTATCTTTGGCTATCCTATACAAAATTTCAATGATGTCTTTATAAAAAATGATGTCACATCTCAATTAAAATAACTCTCCTCAAGTGAAAATTACAATTTTAATGAAGGACTATGTTTATTTTTAATGCAACTTGTGGTGGTTGCTATATATATATATATATATATTTTTTTGATTGAATTACTTAGATCATTTCTTTATTGTCTTACCAATGGTTGTTATAGCTTGAGCACATAGTTTTAAGCAATGTTGTTAGAATCGAACCGGACCGGGCAGTTCGACCGTCACCCATTGAACAAAATAGTTCGGTTCAACCAATTGAACCAATCTGGCATTTAACCCGGGTTGACTCGGATTGAACCGGCCGGTTTTGAGAGAACTGGCTTTGACCCAAAAATCAGACCCAAGTCAACCCGATTCAAAGCCAAACAAATTAAAAAACAAAGAAATTTAGGCTGAGTTACTTAGATTCACAATTTCTCTTCTCTAATCACTAATTCTCTCTTTTCTTCTCTTCTCTAATCTCTAATGTCTCCTTCATGGCCCAAACTCAATTTCTAACTTCTCCTCCAATATCTGCCTCCAGCTTTAAAGATACAACATTTAGCATCGAGATTGAAAGCTTGTGAGTCATGACATGATGGCATGCCTCCAGCTCTACCATTTTCCTTTGAGATCACAAACTTGTACTGACATGCATCTACCTCTAGCTCCAACAATCCAAGCATCTAGCTCTTGAGGTCGAGATCCAAAGCACCATTAACAAATTAATGTTTTATTTATGTAATTGCACATGTAAATTTTATTTTTATTTAATTTTTATGTCACCAGTTTGACGGCCGGTCTAACCAGTTAGACCATGAAAACTGTGACCCATTACTCTTTCCGGTTCGATGTCCTGTTCGGGTTTCGAAACATTGGTTTTAAGTGACTATAAGGGTTCATGTTGATATATTTGAGATAGCTTATAACTATATACCAAGCTTCAAAATTTGTTAAGGTTTGACATAAGGTCTTAAGACTAGTTCTTAGTGGAAATCTCTTTAATCTTTTTGAGAAATTTTTATCCTTGCAGATTTGTAGCGTTCAGTTAATGTTTCATGCAAAATTTTCCATGCAAATTAGCTCAATAAAATTTTCTAGGATTAGATAATATCAATGATATCTTGCCTATGCATCGCACAGGGAGAAATCTAGTTAATTATAAAAATAGAAAGGGTAATATTAAAATTTATATATTTAATAAAATCTTAATCTATCCAAAGTATCTTATATTTTGAAACAGATAAATTCTTCTAAAAATGCTTTATAATTTAGGATA
The DNA here is from genome assembly GCF_029017545.1 of Prosopis cineraria. NCBI lineage: Eukaryota > Viridiplantae > Streptophyta > Magnoliopsida > Fabales > Fabaceae > Prosopis > Prosopis cineraria. The sequence goes on from NW_026555335.1 coordinate 14,617,200, forward strand.
GAGGGAGTAGATGTTAAATATACAAAGAATTTTTTATATACTTCTTTCATTTAAAAATGTAAGGCATCTCTATTAAATAAATTATTTTATATTTATTATAAGGTGAAACACTATTAAAAAGGGATAAATATGAAAAAAAAATTTGATTGGAGGTAAAATTTAATTAAAAATACCTTACATTTTTAAATGGAGAGAATATCTATATCTACATAAAAATAATTTCTTATATTTATTTTTATTTTTATTCTAAAACACTAAACTATTCTTGTGCATCACACAAAGTATAAATCTAGTTTATTTAAAAGCTGAAAATAATGGGCCAAGAAAAATGCCTCTTCTACAATCCAATCCAAACAAGAAAAGAACACATAATCTTAGCCAAGGAAGAAATTGAAGGTGGCGTCCAAATGAGGAAGAGAGGATGGAAGATTGGCCACTTGAAGAAGCCGAAATGCATGCCGCAACCAACAAGGCTAATGGAATAAGTTAATCTCCCATATTATGATGAATCAATATTTATCTAGATAAAAAGTTTCACCAAATACCTTAGTTATCTTTCTAGTATTGCTGTTGAGCTTTGAGCCATCTATGAAGGACATTCCCTTTGTTGGAGATATAAATTTCCGTGCGTTAATGTTTACTCTGGCTCCCTTGAAGCTCTATCTCTTATCTAACACTACCAAAGCCCTATCCATCCCTTATACGACACCATAATAAAAATTAAAAATCTCATCATGAAGGACTGGATTGTCAACCTCAACCATGTATTTAGAGAGGACAACAGATGTACAGACTGGCTTGCCCATCAAGCGTTGAACAACAACAACGACATCCTTATTTTTAAAGATCCTTCGACAGATTGTAGCACTCTTATACATTTTGAACTAGTTTTGCATGGTTTTTTTCATGGCCTTGTATTCAAAAAAATATTTATATTTTCACCAAAAAAATGTGCCCATATTTAATGCTTGACAGAGCCTTGAACATGATTGTTTATAATAAGAAGATACCTATGAGTGTGTGTTTGGATTAAGAAAATATAAACTGAGGTTAGAATCAACTAAAGTTGATAAATTGAGGTTGGGAGAAAAATCTATAATTTTAATGTGAGTTGTATTTGAATATTATTTTTTTAAAAGTCAGTTGAATGAATTAAAATTTATTTAGATGATTTGATTCAAAAACCAATTGAGATGTACAATGATAAAAATAGACATAAATTTTCTTATATATATTTTGTGACTAATTTGATATTTTTAGAATAGAATACTAAACTTACAATTAAATTTTTAGGATGATAAAATTAAATGATGCAATTTTATTTTTTAAAAGGTAGAATTAAAAAATCTAAGATAAATGACAAATTAAACTTTTTTAAATTTTATAAATATGTTGCACTGATTTTAAAAAATAAATTACATTGCTACTAATTTATAAAATTTATTATTTATGATTATTTTTTTATTCCATTTAATTTAATAATAATTCATTAAATGATTCCATTTGTATAATCACATTTATTTTTCTTTTTATTTTTGTCTAGAGCCTTGTGCAAATATTTTACCATAAGATGAAAGATTGAGGAAGCTAAGGAATACCACGTGAGGACAAGAAAGAGAAAACTCACAAAACAATAAATGCCAACTTCACTTTCTCACGTTTCGTTGTTTCAAAAGCTTTATTTTTTAGCTTCAAATCTACACCCATTCCCTTCCCAACTCTCTTTTCAAATTTTTGTAGCCAAACAAGAATAAAATTTTTATAATGAGCTTTTGATACCTTAACTGAGGTTTAGGTCATCCAAACCTTAGTTAGGTGTTTATCCAAACATACATTGAGTAACTAAAATAATACATAACGTAATGCTGCAGATCAAATTTAAATAAAGGAAACTTCAAGTTAACATTAGGCATGGTTTGAGGAATGGAATTAAACTCTATGAAATCTAATTTTCCATTTCCTCAATAGCATTGTACTTTCAAGAACTTGAGTTTTTCTCTACCAAAATTTTAACATTTCATTCAACCTCTAGTGTTAACACGTCAACGAAGGCTCATGAAAAAGTTGATTTAATTTTGTTTTCTTAACTCCGGCTAATTCTAACAGCTTTATACTGTAATGTTTCTTTTACTCGATCTCTGACGGATATAATGAAGGTTATAACTTCTTTAAATCTATAAATACCAACTTGTTGATGATGGTTGATAAAATTAATTAAGTACTGAACTATTTTGAAATAATCTTTGCATATTAAAAAGCTTTCTTATACTCTTTTTTCGTGCTTCCTTGTTTCCATATGCTCTTTAAGAGATATTTAAGCATTCAACACTTTCCTACACATTTGTGAAAAATATTTCCTTGAGTGAGATTTCTAGGAATACAATCTATAAGGAATTGTGGAATAGAGTTTGAAACTAGACAAGTATTGGGATTGTTATGATTGCAAGTATCCCATTTAAACTTGTAAGATTTAGTTATTACAACATCTCAAGCAATTTACTTGGAAAACTGAACATAGAATCTAAATCTAACAGTAAGAGGTGATAAGGCTAACATGACATACTGAAGTAATTAATAAATACAATTACTGAAGGTTAAATAAATATTTTTGCCTTTTAACTATTCATTCTAAAGCATCTAGTATCCTTAACTTACATATAATAAACTTTATTCCTTTGAAAAATTATGTATTAGGCATTCTATCATTAAAAAAATTAATTATAATCATCAGTTGACTTAAATGAAATTACAGAAATGACCCAAAAAATTACAAATAAGTACCTTATTAAAAAATTAATATTAATTAAATCCCCTAAATCACATATAAATACCAAGATACAAATATTATTTCTCACCAATGAAAAAGATCAAAATACAATAATGTTGACCAACCTTTAACTAGCTATCGGATAATTAATGGATCACAATTCTGACAATAACATAATAAATAATTTAAAATGTTATATTTATTTTATAAATCTTCACACAAAATTTTGAGGTATTTTAAAAGATAAACCAAAAGATTTTGGTACAATAATTAAAGTAAAAAGGTAAAGGAGTGTGAAAAACAAATTAAAAAGATTCTAGAATGAGAGTAATATGAACAATGTGGACAAAAAAAAAAGTCAAGTGTAAAAAAAAGTTATTTTTAATCAAAAAGTGTAAAAAAATAGTTAGAAGAGAGGATTAATGAAATCTTTATTAAAGTAAGAAAAAAAAAAGGCTTGTAAAGATTCATTCTGTGAACACCTCACTAAATCTCACTTATAAAATATAATAGATGGATTGAGATTTATATATCCTCTCTCCATTTAAAAATATAAAATATTTTTAACCTAATCTCACCCCAATAAAATAGTTACCTACTTTCAAATTAATTTATCTTTTATATTTATCTCCATTAAATATATTATAAAATAAAAATCATTATCAATAGGGGCACTATTGAAAAAAAGAAATGAATATATATCAAAAAACTAAAAATGTCTCATTTTTTAATATCTAATTTTCAAAAAATGTCTTACATTTTTTAACGGAAGGAGTATATATATATTTCTTTTATTTTCATAACTTTAATCCAATTTTTAATACAGTTAACAATATTGTATTAAAAATTTTAAAATACTTAATTTTATATTTGGAATTATGTTGAAAATTTAAAATTATTAATTTGATCTTATAATCCAATGTTCTACCATCTCCTCCCAATTTTTTTAAAAAAACTTTAAATAATTAAGTGCAGCAATATTTTAAAATAAATAATTTTAAAATATTGTGATAAAATAAATAAGATTGAAAGAATATAAACTTAAATCACATAGAGTAATTTATCTTTTATTATATTAAATTCTTATTTCATTAAATTTTTTTTTACATACATGTTTAAAATATTATTTTAGCAACCAATGACAGTTGGGTTTAATGGAAAAGACCAACCTTTTATAATATGACAAATTAATGTTTAAATTTTTGCTGAGAGAAATGTTTGCATTTGAGGATCGATTCTGTCTAAAGCAACCGTTTAATAGAAAAATCTCTCTGTGTAATACAAAAATTATTTTTGTTAGTTTATGCATTTAATTTTTAAAAAATTATTAAATATAGGGGTACAATGCAGCCCTTGTCACGATAAATTATTAGTCACCCTGAATGTATAACGTCACTTGCGCCTCTTCCAACGAATAAGCCGCATTGCTTGTCCATCTCCATAGCCCCAGTAAATTTCATGGTCTTCATCTGCATTACTGTCGCGGAACTTAACGTCTCTTTTATCCAGTATTGCTTGTATGATAATAATCATTTAATTTAGGGCCGTCTATTTAAGATTAAAAATAAATAATTTTTAGATAGTTTAAAATTTTTATAAAAAAATTTATTTTGTAAAGATTTTATAAAAGTAAACATTATTTTATGTTTCGTACAATAGTAAAAAATTTATTATTAGTCAGCTATTTTTAAATTTTATAATATACTCTTTGATTTTGTTTTATAAAAATAATTTATTATTATATTATTTTAAAATTTTATGATATCTTCATTTATCCCACTTCTTTAAAACATTTTCTTTCATTTATTGTATTAAATTATTTTCAGAAACTACTCAAAATAGTTTCTTAAAATAATTAAAAATTTGCTTTTCTAGATTTCTAATTATTTTCAAAAATTTAAATAAAAAACATTTTTTATGAAATAAGCTAAAACAAATGGGTCCTCAATCAAACTATTGGTAGAGATTTTATTGTATAATAGTTAAAAAGATTAATGGTTATTTTTGTCCTTGAACTGTACACATACAAAAAATCACAAATACCTATAAACTCAACTACAATTAATTTTATCTCTCAATTTTAAAGATTTCTTCTGTTATCACTCTGACGTTAAAAATATAATTAAAGTTTAGCATGAAAAAATAAAAGGAAAGATAACAATAAAATCTCTCTGAAATATATAAATAACAATTAATTCTCAAAATGCTATAATTCTCTTAAAATCTTAAGAGATTTTTCTGTTATTAATGAATTTATATAAATTATTAAATTACTCTTGTTGAAAATAAATGATTCATAATTTTTTTCTTATATCGCAACTTTCTTTCTTAAATTTACAATAATACATCAGCAAATCATAACTCTACATGTTAAATTTTTTATTTGCTATGCATTATTATGAAATAAAAAAAAAAGTTATAAATATAAGAAGAAAAGTTATAAATCATTTATTTTCAATAAAATAATTTAATATTTAGATAAATTTATTAATAACAAAAAAGTCTTTAAAATTTTAAAAAATTATAACATTTAAAAAATTAAATTTTTATTTATATATTTTAAAGAGATTTTGTTATCATTATCTCAAAATAAAATTATCTCTCATTTATTTAATTTTTTTTAAATTCCCTCACTGTCACCACCCTCAGATCGACCGATGGATTTTGGCACCTGCTAGTGGATCGATGACGGTGCCAAATTAATTTCTTTTTAATGTGGTGGGGTTTGAACTTTGAACTCAACCACTTGGCCACCAAAAGATTAGGCTAGCAATTTATCTTAATCATATATCATCTAAGCTCTGGCATCCAATGACAATGGGAGAATTTTTAAAAAATCAGAGTTACCTTTGCCTTTTCAACTAATTTTAATTATATTTTATTCTCTCACTCTAGGATGCTTTTAAAATATTTTAATCTTTTTTTATAAATAAGATGCTCGTGAGCAATGTTGTGAAAATTGAACCAGATCAGGCGGTCTGACCGTCACCTGTTGAACAAAACGGTCTAGTTTAACCAATTGAACCAATCTGACCTTTGACCCGAGTTGACCCAGATTGAACTGACCAGTTTTGAGAGAACCGGCATTGACCCAGAAACCGGACCCGAGTCAACTCAGTTCAAAGCCAAAAAATTAAAAAAAATTAGGCTGAATTGCTTAGATTCATAATTTCTCTTCTCTAACCACTAATTCTCTCTTTTCTTCTTTTCTCTAATCTCTAATCTCTCCTTTATGGTCCAAATTCAATTTTTAACTTCTCCACAAACATATGCCTCCAATTTTAAAAATCTAACCTTTAGCATCGAAATTGAAAACTTGTGAGTCATGACATGACGGCATGCTCCAGCTCCAACATTTTTCTTTGAGATCACAAGCTTATACTAACATGTCTCTACCTTTAGTTTCAACAATTCAAGCATCTAGCTTTTCGGGTCGAGATTCCAAGCATCATTAATAAATTAATGTTTTATTTATATAATTGCGCATATAAATTTATTTTTTATTTATTTTTTATGTTATTGATTTGACCGTGATTTAATCAATTAGATCATAAAAATCACGTCTCGTTGTTTTTTCCAATTGATGTCTGATCTGAATTTCAAAATATTGCTCGTGGGGTTTTTGATTATGATTTCCCCTAAGTAAAATTAAATTTGGCAACGAAGACACCAACCTACCCTGACGAGTATACTTCAAATTATTAATTTATTAAGGGATATTTGTCAATCCGTAATTATTTCGTCCGTTTTGTGATAGATGGGCTTCAGCGGAGTTTTCAACTTTTTAGTTTTTAAATTAATTAATGTAAGGTGGCATGTTTTTATTGGAAGTAGAAAAGTGGCATGACTTGACATTTGCAAAAGTCACGTGTGTGAAAGTGTGAAAGAACATCTCCTCAAGTCGCTATCAAACACCGGCAAGGCGACGAATCTGATCAATGACGAATGACAAATCGACAACGCTCATCGCATTAGTACTTCATTGTCTATACATTATATTGACAACACAATATTGCCGCGTAGCCTTTCCTTGTCGGTGAACGCGATACTACCAAGAGATATGCGTGCCGACCTTTGCAAAAACAACAGTTAATATATAATTTAAACATTAAATTATAAATTTTTGAGTGATTTCAATCATAAATTTTTTAAACATGAATTTTAAATCTGAAACAAATAAAGTTGGAGGCAAGTTAATCTTCTGTTAAATTTAGACAAATATCCTTTAAATTTAGACCTAATATATAATTTTTATCAAATAAGAACTTGAGAGAGACTTTTAAAATTTGGTAAAAATTTTATATTAAACTTCAATTTGATAAATTTTTGTTAAAATTTAAAGATAAGAGTAAAATTATCTTAACTTTAATTATTTAAAGTTTAAATAACTTTTGAATTCATAATTTTCGATTTAAATTATATATTAACTCTAGATTCTTGGATAGTTCATGTTCTTCAATCAAGGAGATTTGATAACTCTTGAAAGTACTCTCTTTATTTAAAAATATAAAATATTTTTTAAAAATTTAAATATTTAAAAATATTTTTAATCTTTTGAGGTATAATTATTATTTTTTAAAAAAAATACCCTTATTGATAATGACGTTATATTTATTGTACAATGTTTAATAAGGATAAATATAAAAATAAAGTTATTTAAAAAGTAAGTAATTATTTTATTTGATTAAAATTTGATTAAAAATATTTTATATTTTTAAATAAGGGAGTAAGAATTACTAACTGAAAATTATGGAAAGTAAGGAACCATAAAATTTTTAATAATGATCAATACACTACTGATTCTTTTTCCTGCACATGTTAGAATTTTAGTCGATCGTACTATTAAAAGCCTTCCTCGCCTTTTAAGTCTTTGATATAATGGCTATTTGCCAATTGCTTTCTCTTTAATGAAATTCCCATTTCCACTCGAACAAATTATTATGATACTTGATTGTCATCTAATATATTTTGTAATATTTTATTGTCATTATTCCCACAGTAAAACAAATAAGAATGTGACCCAAAAGAAAGCTGAACTGCTAAAGCACGGGTGGTCCCTGCCACTACTAGCTGCCCAAGATGGACCGGTGGAAGGTGGGAATGGGAAGGACGTCTTTTGTGACAAAGAGCACTGAGCGAGCTGTGGTGATTGTGATATGTAAAGAATTATTATTATTATATTTCGACCTTTATCTCTATCTTTATCTTTCAACTTTTTTTTTTGTTTTTTTGTTCTTATAATGTTAATGCTGTCGAAATCATTATAATGTGATTTATAATAATAATGAGGTCTATGAGGACGGACGGATTTTGAACCGACTTTATTGGCGGTCGAGATGCAAAATTATATTATAGTGGGAGCTAAAATTAATTTTATCATTTTTAGCAAACAAAAACCAAGTGAATTTAACCAATTTTTTGTGCCTTGGATGCTTGCCCCGTCTCCGTTCATGAGGCAATGTATTATGGAATATAAATAACAAGTTATTTTCTGAAATAAAATATTGTGTTTAACTTTTCTTTCTTGTGATTCTCAACTTTATTTTCTTTTTATCCAGAATTGTCTGCTTTATTTCTATTGGCAAGACTTCTGATCATTAATATTATCATTTTAACTTTTTAGTAAAATTTTTTTAATTCATATAGAGTAATAAATTATAAAATAGAACAAACATTTATTCATATTTTAAATTAGTTGAAGTCAAAATTTTGGATAAAAGAGCAAATTGATCTTAAAACTACAGGTCTAAAAATGTTTGAAAATATAAATTTATTTTTTATATAATATTCTCCTTCAATTTTTAAAAATAATTTAATTCGATCCCTATTAATAACATTTTAATCATTATTTAATCAGAAAAAGACTTCAAAAATTACAAAAAAAAAATCAACAATTTTTTTTCATCTTTCATCCTTTTTTATAATTTTTTGGATCCTTTACTATTAATTTTTTATCCTTTTTTGTAATCTTTTGAGGATCTTTTTTGTTCTTTTTTATCAATTAATGGTTAAAATTAATTTTTATTAATGATAAATTATTTTTAAAAGTTGAAAAAGAATGCTACACAAAAATGAGTTTAAAGTCTTAAATGCTCATAGACTTATAGTTTAGGGATCAATTTATTTGTTTACCTTTTCTTTGTTTATCTTTTCAATGTAAATAATGATAAGAAATTATAAAATAAAATATATTGATTTTTATATTTTTTAAATAAAACACCTTTAAATTTTAATTTATGTGAAGATAGTACATGATGGAATAAGAATCATTCTTTATAATTTTAATATGCAATAATGATAAAATTTAGGATAAATGACAATTTAATCTTTCAAAATGCCATAATTTTTCTAAATTTTTTAGATATTTTTATGTTATTATTGAGCTTATATAAATTATCAAATTGCCCTTATTGAAAATAAATAATTTACAAGTTTGTTTAAATATTTATAATTTTTTTTCTTATATTTACAATAATGTAACATCAAATAAGATTTCGAATGACCAAATTATTATTTATATAAATTCAATAATAATATAAAAATTCTTTGAAATTTCAGGAGAATTATAATATTTCAAAAGACTAAATTATTATTTATATATTTTAGGAGGGATTTTATTATTATTTTTGCTAAAATCTGTGGAGATAATAGATAATTTAAATTTAAATTTATAAAATACAATTGTATTTTAAAATAAATAAAAATGATAAGTCATCGTTTTTGAAATGGAGCAATTTTTTATTTATGTTTAAGCATGTCTAAAGCTCGCGCAGGTGAAACCATGAGCAAATGTAAACTTTTTTGGACCTGCAAATGACTTTGAGAGGTTGCGTTTCGACCAAAAAATTCTTCTAATTTTGTCTTAGAATAGATTGTTGAATACTTTTTCTCATTTAAAAGTTAGTAAGAAAAAAATATTACATCAATAAAAAATTTAGGATATCAAAATGTTCCTTCAAACAAATTTTCATGTCAAAATTACCATTTAATCCTTAAAAAAATAGTGATCACTATTAATCAAACATTACTGTAAGATGGCATTTTTACCGTTTTTAATTCTAACTATATTAAAAACATTTTAGGGCAATAAAAATAGTTATTATAAATAAAATAGTTATTAAAAATGGTACTCGTTTTATTTATAACAATATTTAATCTCTATATAAAAATGAAAATAAATATTTTTATTTTAATCGTCATAGTTCTGTTTGGGAATAAAAGAACATATTTATTTATACTTTTGCCATTAGAGTTATTTATTTATAATTATTACTCTTTTCGTTTAAAAATATAAAATATTTTTTGAGGAGTTGGATATTTAAAAATATAAAATATTTTTAGTTTTTGAAGATGTAATTATTAATTTTTTTTAAAAGTACCCTATTGATGAATAATTTTTTATTTATTATAGAGTGTTTAATAAAGATAAATATAAAAAGATAGGATTAATTTAAAAGTAAATAACTATTTTATTAAAAGTAAAATTTATTAAAAAAATTTTATATTTTTAAACAGAGAAAATATATAATTATATTTTACATATCGTATACGCTGTTATTTGTTGTAAAAGTAAAAGGTAAAGACTTCAATGAGTTGAATTTAAAAAAAAAAAAAAACAAAGAACTATGGCTGAAATTTTAAAGAGGTACGCTCTTCAACTTCTATTTATCAGGCAGCCAAGGGAAAATTTTTTATCTTATTTTTAAATTGCATTATTAAATTTTCATGATAAATTTTTTCTTCATCCTATTAAATATTGGCAAAAAAATATTTTATTAAAATATGTACTCCCTTCATTTAAAATGTAAGACATTTTTAATCTAATCTTACCTCTTAATAAAATAATTACTTACTTCCAACTAACCCTATCTTTTCATATTTATCTCTATTAAATACCCTACAATATATATAAAGTCATTATTAATGGGAACACTTTTAAAAAAAAGCAATGATTATATTTTAAAAGATTAAAAATGTTTTATATTTTTTAATATTTAACTCCTCAAAAAATATCTTACATTTTTAAATGGAGGGGTACATGGGATGGTGAGTTAGGGGATCAACCCACCAACCTTTTATTTATTTTTTGCATGATTTTTTTAAAAAATTACACCGATACTCTATGTAATTGAAAAAATTCATATAGATTCATTCCAAATATATTATCTTGTGGGTTTAGTGGGTTACAATGCTAAAACCAACTTCATTAGGATTAAAAAAAAATCTATTTTTATCTGAATCTCTTTTTTTTTTTTTTGGTCAAACTCAATATCGGGGATCAATCCAGAGTTCATCACATGGGGGCTACAATGAAAATTTTATCTAAATGGAGGAGGTCAAAGCTGAAATTTATCCAAATGTGGGGACTAACAATGATTTTGTCATTTTTTTATAAACAAAATTATAATTATGTTTTATAAAATTTTGGAGCCAAAATTCGTTGCTCAACGTAATGCTTGTAACAGGATTTCGAAATAACCTGATGGTTAAAAAAAAAAAAAAAAAGAAAATAATCAACCTCCGTCCCCAGTTCTAAACGTGACGAATGAGTTTCCCTCTAACAAAAGAACTGATTGGTCTGGTAAAAGGGCGCATTTAATGATTCAATTTAATGGCCAGCTGTTCACGTCTCTTGGTAATTTCACTAATTTGTGAAGGTGCTGGGGTGGAGTGGGCCCTACGTACAGTTTTAGGATTTCCTGTCAACGGCAAGTTGGCCACGTGACTTGGGCCCTGGGGAGTGGGGACCAACAGGCCCTAGTCCCTACCTACCCTCCTGGGACGTACCTAGATTAGGGCTTATGGGATAATTGTCCCCGTGAAGCTAGAAAAGAATTATACATAACAATCCAAAAATATTTCAATTGCCCCCTCTTTTAAAAGAAAATGTTCGATTTCTCCTCAAAATGTCTCCCTTGTCCAACTCAAATCTTATTTATACACTCTTTTTTCTATTTTATTTATAAATTATTATTAAAATAAAAAATTTTAAATATCATTAACTATATTTTAAAATTTAATAATTTTTTATCTTTATCCTTAATAAAAATAAAAAGCTATTTTTAATAATTTTTTAACATCTAATAAAGACAGAAATATGAAGATGAACCAAAAAAAAAATACTATAAATTAATTTTTTAACCGGAATATGTTGTAATCTTAAAAAATAGAGGAATATTAATTTAAAAATTAATTAATACTCCCTTCAATTATTATTATTATAGAATACTTTCAATCATTTCACACATGTTAAGCAAAATTACTTTCATTTTTTACTCTTGAATTTAAATCATATAATTATTAAATATTTTCATACTAATCAAGAAGGAATAAAATTAAAAAAATAACTTAATTATTATGATATGTCTTATATTTTAAATTAAAAACTATTTTTAAAATATTTTATAAATAAGATCCAAGGTGTATTTTCCGTGAAAAAATTTTCTTCACCGTCAAACTTTTCTGGTCTGTCACTGCTATCCTGGCTTCCTCTCTCCTTTTTTATAGGAAAAGCTTCCACAGCTAGCCCCATCCAATACTTCCTATCCTCCGTTTGGCGCGGGACTTATGCTCTTTCTTCTTCTTGTTTTTTTTTTTTTTTTTTATTTCCTCCATTTTTAAATGTAAAATATTTTTTAAATAATTAAATGTTTAAAATATTTTTAAATATTTTGAGGTGTATTTATTATTTTTTAAATACTTCTATTAATAATAATTTTATATTTATTATAGGGTATTTAATATGGATAAATATAAAAAGATAGAGTTAGTTAAAAAGTAGGTAAACTTTATTGAGAAATGAGATTTAATTAAAAATATCTTATATTCTTAAATGAAGGGAGTATTTTTTTCTTTTATTTTCTTTTACTAGAAGGAATCATTTGAGTACACAGTAGAAACAATAATACATCCAATGACTTTATAATACTGTGGCATGTAAGTTTTCTCTCGATCCCCGCTTATAATTTTAGGTATTAATACTTCTCCTTCTAATTCACAGAAAGGAAACACTAATACTTCTTTTATTTTTAAATATAAAAGAAAATATCAATTTACATATTTTAAAAAAATAAATAAATAAATTACCTTTTAAACTCTAAATCCAATAACACCATAGACATTAAACTCATTTATTATATAAATTTTTCTTTTAACTTTTAAAAATAATATAATTCCACTCATGCCATTAACAAAAGTTTTTTCTTGTACAACAAAAGCTAATTTTGATAATTAGTTAACCAAACAAAAAAAATTTGGTCCTATTCTGTAATTTTCTGGGCCCTTAAAAATTATTTTGATCATTTTTTATAATTTTTAAGTCCTATTTTGTTATTTTTTGGTTAACTAATAATTAAATTTAACTTTTGTTAACACTAAAGGCCAAATTATTATTTTCAAAAGTCGAAAGAACAACTTACATAATGAATAAATTTAGGGTCCATGACGTTATTAGATCTAAAATTTAAGAAATAATTTACTTATTTACCTTTTTTAAAAAGCTGATTTAGTATAATAGTTATATTTAAAATTAAAAAATAAAACTAATTTAATCTTGTAATTAATGAAATAAATTTATTTAGTAAAAATAAATATTGATTTTATCAAACACAATTTGAGAAAAATGTAATAAATATTTTTTAAAATTTATAATTTTTTATAAATAAAAATAAAGAGACACATGATACATTTTTTTATATTTAAAAATGGAGGTAGTACTAACAAAAATAAAAAAGATTGAAATCACAACCTCCTATTTAAAAAGACTTAAAAAGAATGCTTAAATGTTATTCGTGGCCAAGGAAATACTCCATGCGTTGATTTATTGGGCCCAATGGTTTGAGTTACACACACACACACACACACACACACACACAGAGAGAGGGGGGGGGAGGGAGGGAGTCATGGAGTAAATGCAAACTTGTTTTTTTTTTTTTCCTTTCAATCATATATAATTAGTATCCTTAATTTTTAATCAATGCAATATAATTTAAAAAGTTTTAAAAATAATACAATATCACCTTATAATAATATTTGATAAATATTGATTCATAGTTGAAAAATTCTAATTAAGTTTGAAGGACAATTTTGCCTTGATAGTTTTTTGGAAGGAGTAATTATATTGGTATTATAAGCTTTCAATTAATGCAATATTTTTTATTTATTAATGTCCAAATCAGAAGAAAAATCTAACACCTCTTATCAATGCTAAGAAATTGTTCATATTTTCATATTTTGATTAGAGTGCTCAATGCACTATTTTTAAATATTGAAGGTGAAAATTGTATCACATGAAAATTTAAAATACCAAACAATTTTGAGTGAATAATTAAATGACAAAAAATGTTCTTTAACCCTTAATTTTATGAAGTGCTTTTTCAATTTTTTAATCTTAATATCATTAGTTTTATCAATAAAAAGTTTAAATATTGAACTTTAAAATATTGACTAAAGATTTTTAAATATTGACATATTAAGTTTAATTTTTTAAAATAACTATAATTGTCATAAAAATAATTATTTAAAACTAATAGTATTAGCGAGTTAGGGTTAAAGAATGAAAAGATATTTTGTAAAATAAAAAAATTAAATTAAAACCCTACATAAAGTTATAGAACTAAAAGCACATTTTACAGGCTTTTTTTTTTTAAAAAATATCTAGATAATTCAATAAAGCCATAAGATATGGTTATTTAAAGAAAAAAAAACAAGAAGATATTTTTAGATGCACACAAAACACTTGGTCACAAGTATAATCAAGGTGCTTAAAATATCAAACCAATTAAGATATTAGTTTAAAAATTAATGATTAAAATTATAAATTAATTGTGATTAAATCGATTATAAATAAAATATTTCAAGGTTAAGATACTGATTTCCATGCTATGATTGAAAATAGGTTCCACAACATCAATAACGTGGAGCCAAAATATTTTAGTAAGTGCCTTCTTGGTTTTTTGCTTTTGTCCTTTTCTCCTCTTAAAATTGCGTTTGATTTAGCGCTCACAACGCTCATCAATCATAAGTAAAAACTAAGAAGTCCACACTATTATCCTTCTTTTCCTTCAACTTCAATTTCACTCACGGGGACAAATTATTGATGCTATTTTTTATTAGCATTTATGTTGATTTTTAAGGTTAACTGGAAATAATTTCTGTATTATTTGTCATGACAAAAATATTTTTAATTGAAATTATATTATTTAGAGGGATATTTGGAGAACACACGGAATTTGAATTTTTTGTTGTTTTTTGGGGGGGGGGGTTGCATCTAAAAAAGAAGCGAGCAAAGTTTTTTCAGAATCTTTCAACAAAGAAAAGGTTAAAAACACAATGATTAGCAAAAACATAATTTACTATTTATTGTTTTTTTATAATTAGCAGCCATGTTTTTTTTTTTTGCCCAAAATGATTAGATTCCAATATTCCATCCAGTGAACTCTAAGTGATACTAAATCACCACAAATTTTGATACTGGTTATTTTCCTTTTATCCAAAGGTACTTCCTCATGACAATTTTTTTATTTAAAAATAAATATAATTATGTGACACAAAATAACCTTCTCTTCATGAAATAAATTAAAAAATAATGAAAAAAATTTAAATAATAATATTTCGAACTACGTGAACTTTGATCCCCATCACAGGGTATGTAGGCCTTAAGCTTTGATCCTAGATCAAGTCCTTACATGTAAATAACTAATTTATTTTCTTTTTTTTCATGTGCAATAAAGGTAACTAAGATATTATTAAAAGGCCAATTAATTTTACACAATCAACTTAGGGTAACTGTTTTTATGAATGGGTGTAGTGGGATGCCTAATACCTTCCCCATGCACAACCGACTCTCGAACCCTATTCTGGTTATTATAGACCATTTTATTTTTTTAAAAGGTTTTCAAAGTTATCCTTTTAAATTTTGATGGCGACTCCAATATTTATGGATTTTTTTTTTCGGGGAGATCATGATCCGGGTGCGACAACATGGCGACTCCACTGGGGAGTAGTTTGTGAGAGTAAAGCCCATTCGAGTTGATTGTTTCAATTTTTTTTTGGCCTTTTGTTTACCTTTTATATGTTATTTTATCTATTTTGAGGGTAGACAACTTGTTTTCCTTTTCTTCTTATTTTATTGGAATGGTTTATCCTAGGAAAGATAACATGCGGCTTTAAGGTAGATGACTTTTATCTGCTTTATATTTGTTGCTTTTCTCTATAGGTAGGAATTGGGGTAACTTTTAAGTTAACAAGTATATATAATCTCTTCACACACAGTGCACTTTCACATTCCTCACACACATGTTAGGCCCTATACCCGGGTCTGGGAGTACCTTAAGTTAGTAGAAGTTAATAATGGTTTCTCTGAGGGACTTTTAAGTCTTCGGAGGTCATCTTGAATACTTCACCTGAGTCGACATCTATTTACTAAATTTAATCCTTGAGAAGCTATTATGCTCTTGGAGGATCACATTTGGTAATTAAATTTTCCATCTCTATAGAGAAAGTGACTTGGGAGCCTTGTTTAGGATGATAGACCCACCTCAAAAACTGTGCACATTAGATGGAATTTAGTTACCACCTAATAGGTAAGATTCGACTTATAATATCCTACCCTAAGGACATACCTGGTATAAGACATAAAGAGAGTGTACTTTTCTTTCCTTCATGCATCATCTTATTTGTCATTGAAAACCCCTAAGAAAAAAAGTAATAAATTGTTACTTTATGCCTGAATGATTTTTTTTTTTCACTACTCATTATGCATTCAAGTTGTGTCATAATGAAAGCATTTGCATTAGTTCCCTACCATACGTCTTTGGGT
Source organism: Prosopis cineraria (assembly GCF_029017545.1). Classification (NCBI taxonomy): domain Eukaryota; kingdom Viridiplantae; phylum Streptophyta; class Magnoliopsida; order Fabales; family Fabaceae; genus Prosopis; species Prosopis cineraria. The sequence goes on from NW_026555335.1 coordinate 14,633,786, forward strand.
CTTTAACCCTATTAGACCAAGAGCATGCATGCAATACATTGATAAAATTAGTTTAAACCAATTCAAACATTTGAAGCTTTTTTTAGTTAATCATCAATATATTAAAAATATTTTACCTCTAATTGTGGAGTGGCCTAGTCACCCATAAATTGGTGGTTGTTTCCATGCCTTTGAGGTTCAGTAAGAATTTAAAGGTTAGGAAGTTTGTTTCAAAATGCATGGCATGCTAACCAAGCTTTCTTTTGTGTCTTCCTCATTTTTTTAGGCAGATTAGTGGATTGTTGAGTATGGTTAATTTCATGTCAAGTAAAAGTACTGAGTCAAGCCCAACTAGGCTTATATACAAAGGAAGGGGGATCAAGTTAGTAGCGAGCATTGAGCCAATTAAAAGTTTGAAGATATTTGCCTGACACATTAAAGGGGATATCAAGTGAAACTTTAGGAAAAAATATGGAGAGATATTGGATTTACTCCACATACCTGTGTAAGGGGATGCACTTATAATCTTAGGACAATATTAGGATGATTCCTTGAGATGCTTCACGTCCTCGGATTTCCAAATTGCTACAACAATAGAAGAATATGGAGAGCTACTGAGAATACTGTTGGCAAAAGGAGATGCTATTTACAAATAGCCAGGACATCTACCCTCAATAAAACGATAGTAAAACTATTAGGAGTTGATGAATGTGAGGTGCAAATGGTTTGTCCAAGGAGTAAAGAGGGAATCCGGCGAGCATGTATTGAAGCCTTTTTGGAAATATTGGCAAGGAAGGAGAAATGGTCTACTTTTAGTAGAATCCTTGCACTAGTCATTTATGGTCTTATCTTGTTTCCATTTATGCCAGGAGTGATCAACTGTCATGCTATCAATGTATTTCAAATGGTTGAATATCATTAAGTTAATCTTGTACCTGCTATAATTGCATAAACATATATGACATTGAGCCATTGTCATACGAATAAAGGAGGAAGGATGAGATGTCTTTATCTATTGCATATATGGATTATGAATCACCTATATGGGAAACAATTATAGGTTGACCAATATGATTCCCATAATCCTCTGGTTGATTTCAAAGATAAAGAGGGTAAAGTCAAGTTAGAACGTCAAGGATGGGTTCAAGTTTTCAACCAGCTCAAAGTAAAAGATATTCTCTAAAGATTATCATGGTAGTGGGGTTAAGAAATAATTTTTTGATGTGGTGATTTTTTGAATATACCACTCTTGGAGCCACGTGGATGTATAAATTGTAACCCTACCTTATTACTAAAACAGTTTTCCTTCTCATAAAAGATTCCTCCCGAAGAGACGGTCCGAAGGATTTACTTCCTACACAATGACTTAAATAAGAGCTTAAGTCATAAGGTAAGAAAGGCTTGGGATAAAGTCATCTATAAAGGGAAAGTTGAAATTGGGAAATCGAATGATATGGGCAAGTGATAACTACTAAGTTTGGTTAACTGAGAGAATTAAAGGAGCTAATCCAAACTTCACGCCATTTGATCCATTACTTAGTAGTAATACAATGGGAGTAGACAAAGAAATAGTCAAACAACTAGAAAAGAAAGAGGAAGAGCTTAAAAGAATGATACAAGCTAACCAAGAGAATAAAGAACAGGTGAACCAGTTGTAGAAAAAGTATGCAAATTTGCAAAAGGAAATGGAAGAAATAAAAAAATGAAATTCATCATGAAGAGAATATTGAAATCAACAAAATAAAAGTAAAAAAATACAAGACTCAAGCGTTCTATCAACGAAGTGAATCAACAGATGGTAGAAAATGAATAAAGAATGAAGAACAATTGCGTTAGGCTAATGACAGTAGTTAAGGAAAGGGATGCTCTCGAGAAGGAAGTTCAAGACCTTCACCCTTTGAGGAGCTTGAAACACGAGATGGATAGGCATGTTAAGCAATTGGAAGAAAAAGCAAATGAGCTTATCTCTATTAAAGAAAGTTCGTCAACCATAGTCTACAGGCTATTGGAGTAGTTGGACCAACAAGCTAAAGCAATTCAAGAATTAAGAATGTTCAACTCAAAGGAAGCCTTAAAAGTTACAGAATAGAAAGAATATGCTGAAAGGTTGATCTTGCTGGCAAATGAAGTCATCCCATAATTCTCAAAAGTTTATATGCAAGTCCAAGGCGTTGCACTTCCTTTCAATACCCCTATTGAAATTGTGAATTTTCTTTCTTTATGTAAACATACTGCAATAAAGTTAAAGAGCCTGGCTCAATTTATGTAATGTAATTACAAGTTCTTTTCAATAAAATTTTAGGTTTACACCTACTCTGAAGTCTATGGGCAAGATTATGAATGTAGACTCTAACTTTGCATCCCTCCAAATGATATCAAGCAATGAGGAATACCAAATCCCTCAATCAAAGAACAAGAAGGAGGAATGGAAAGAAGAATTGGCTGAAATGAAGGACCAACTGAAGGCATTACAAGGGTCAAATGCATGGGGCTCATTAGATTTAAAAGGGTTGTGCTTGGCTCCATCTGTTACAATCCCCAAAAAGTTCAAAATGCCTGAATTCAATAAGTATAATAGCACTGGAAATCTAGTTTATCACCTGAAGGCTTATTACACGAAGATGTACGTGTAGTCCAAGATGAGAATTTCCTACTGATGTTCTTTCATGAAAGCTTGACTGGGCACTCATTAGAATGGTACATGCAACTAGACCCTACAAAACTTAAAAAGTAAAGAGACTTGGTTGATGCATTCATAAGGCAGTATAAGTTCAACCTAGACACGGCTTCTGCTAGGGAGCAACTAAAGGCAATGAATAAGAAAGTCACAAAGTCATTTGAAGAATATGCCCAAAGGTGAAGGATGACTTCATCACAAGTTCAACCTGCCCTCATACAGTCTGAGCTTTGTTCCTATTTTATTTGTACCCTACAAGATCCCTACTATAAATATATGGTAGTAACACATGTGACTAAGTTCTCTAGTTTAATTGAAATTGGAGAAAGGATTGACGCTGACATTCATGAGGGGAGGATTGCTGTCACTTAAATTGAGAGCAATATGAGAAGAGGGTAGAATAACAAGAAGAAAGAAAGTGACGTTAGTTTTATGCAAACTTCAAGACAATCCCAGCCAGTCTCCCATCAAATTGGTAGTGAAGCTTTTCGACAAGCGCATAATAGGCCAGGGGCAAATAGACAAGGGCAAATCGGCGGGCAAAGGAATATGCAACAAAGAGATAATCGCCCATGGCCAAATTTTGGCATGACCAATTCAGAACTATATCATTAGCTCTTATAAGCTCATTTGTTGGGACCATGTCCTTACAAGCAACCTTAGCCTCCTTATCCCACTTGGTATAACCCTAATACTCTTTGCGAGTATCATATGGGTTCCCCAGGACATTCAATAGACAATTGTACTACCTTTAAGAGGAAGTTGTTGGATTTAGTTGATTCTAATCACATCTGCTTAAGAAGAATGATGTCTCTACCATCAATACTAATCTACTGCCAAATTATGAAAGGTAAGTAAATGCTATTAAGAAGGAAATTTGATTCCTTAAAAACCCTACAAATGTCAAGATGGCTATGGGAGAGATCTATGCTCAATTAGTAGCTACAGGATATATGCCCCAACTTTCAAGAATCAGTGGTGACCTAATAGAATAGCAGAATCACACATTTTGCGAATATCATCAAGAGATGAAGGGACATGATATTGAAAGCTGTTCTCAATTTAAGAGAATATTGAAAAGAATGATGATACTGGGAATTGTTGTTATTGGGAACACTGATAAAGAGATCGACATGGTGAACAAGGGGTATGTTGAATTTGTAATCAATGAACCTAGTTTGGTAGAAACTTCCAATCCTATTACTTTTACTATAACAACACCAATATATCCTCCTTTAGTAACAATTCATATGCCAACCCCTTTTCCTTATAAAAATAATCACGTTGTACCTTAGAGGTATAATGGTGTCATAGAGGCTGGGATAAGTAAAGAGAGAGTAACTTGCCAAACTGGTGTAACATAAAGCGAAAAGGCATATCTCCCTACAGATATTGAAAAGTCAAGAAAAGGAAAACAAGCAAGCATTAAAGGTCCCTCAAAATCTACTCCTCAGGAAGCTGTAAAGAGTGATGAAGAATTCTTACAGATTATGAAACAGAGTAAATACAATGTAGTGGACCAGTTGAAGAAGACCCTAGCGAAGATCTCAATTCTCTCTCAAATTTTATGCTCTGAACCACATCATCATGCACTATAAAAGGCTTTAGATGAAGCATATGTACAATCTAGCATAACTTCTAGAAAAATTAGCAAACATTATGAATATTATGAAGGCAGCATCCACAATTTCTTTTACAAAAGTGGAATTGTGAGATCTACCATTAACTAATTCAAGGCTTTGTACATTACCTTAAATTGCAGAAGGTTTATTGTTGCTAGGGTGTTAATAGATGGAGGATTGGCATTAAATGTCTTACCACTATCCACATTTGAGCACCTATTACTAGAGCCATCAGAGATTGAAATTAGTAATATAGTAGTTTGAGCATTTGATGGGGCTCAAAAGGATGTACTAGGCATAGTTCGACTGCCTCTAAAAATAGGACCCACCACATTCTCAGTAAATTTTTAACTTATAGATATTGACCCATCCTACTCAATGTTATTAGGGAGGCTATGGATACATACTACTGGGTCCGTACCTTCAACCTTACACCAAAAGGTGAAGTTTGTTATTGATGAAAGAATTGTCACGATTAAAAGGGAAGAGAGATTATGGTAAGTAAACCAAGTTCTCTTCAATACATTAAAGCAACTGAGAATGATAAAGGACCATTGTTCTAAAGTTTTGAAGTTGAAGAATTTGAATGTCATAAAAATGTCAACTCCATTGTAACCAAGATAATGGAGAAGAACGGGTTTGAGCAAGGGAGCGGATTAGGTGTGCTCCTCTAAGGCATTAAATCTCTAATTAATTTGCTTGAGAATTACAAGCGTCAAGGTTTAGGGTATAAGCCTTCTTTAAAGCAAGCATGTTTCATGAAAAAGAAGGTCATGGACTAAGAAATTCCTCACTTATAGGAGACATTTCCAACACCTGCTGAAATTTTGAACAAACTGACAATTGCAATAGTTTTTTCGGTGGGCCTAAGGATGCATGCATGGATCTTGACTGATGATTCTAGAAAAGCACTAGAAAATTGGGAGTTCGAGGATAGCCTTGACTTTACTACCTTAGAGTAATTTGTTTTGACTAAGTTGTTCTTTTATGTTTATGCAATGCTCTTATACGAACTATGAATAAAGAATATTATGTGAATAAAGATCATTTTGTTTTCATCCACTTCTTCATTCTTTTCTTTCTATTCATCTATTATTTATTTTCGCCCTCCAGGAAATCAATTTCCTTAGAACTCCTATTTAACACAATGGTTTTTGAGTCGCTAAATGGTGATTCTTTAATTGTCTCTAATATGCATAATTATGAGTATGATGATGATGAGATAATCCAAGTATATACAAAGATCCTTGATTCAGAGGATATTAGGATGTGTCCACATGAGGAAGTGATTAAAGTAATAAACATGGGGACCGAAAAGGACAAGAAAGAACTTAAGATAGTGGATAATCTAGAAAGAGAACAAATGGTTAAACTCTTTAAAGAATATATGGATGTATTTGCATGGTCATATCGAGATATGCCAGGCCTTGATCCAAATATTGCCTCTCATAAAATCCCTTTGTTCCCAGATATCATGCCTAAAAAGCAAAAATTAAGAAGGTTAATAGCAGATATGTTCTTAATAGTTCGAGATGAAATAATAAAGCAGTTGGAGGCAGGTTTTTTAGAAGTGGCCAAGTACCTTTAATGGGTAACAAACATTGTCCTTGTTCCAAAAAAGGATGACAGGGTTAGAATATGTATTGACTACCATGATTTAAATAAAGCTAGTTTAAAAGATGATTTTCCTTTGCCTCATATAGATGTCTTGGTTGATAACACAGCTCAAAGCCATGGGCATTCACCCATGGATGGGTAATTGGGATATAACCAAATCCTTATAGAAGAGAAAGACAAAGAAAAAACAACCTTTATTACACAATGAGGTATATATTGCCATCGAGTAATGCCTTTTGGGCTAAAGAATGCAAGGGCAACCTACCAACGGGCAATGGTGGCTCTTTTTCATGACATGATGCATAAGGAGTTTGAAGTATATGTCGATGATATAGTTGCTAAGTTTGCTAAAAGGGAAAGTCATGTTTCAGTACTTAGGAAGTTATTTGAAAGGCTGTGAATTTACAAACTTCAATTAAATCCCAACAAGTGTATCTTTGGAGTTTTATCAGGGAAGTTGTGGGGATTCATTGTCAGTTAGAAAGGAATTACGATAGACCCTAATAAAATAAAAGCAATACAAGATATGCCTCCTCCCTAAACAGGGAAAGAGGTTCAAAGCTTCTTGGGGAGGTTAAATTACATTGCGAGATTCATTACTAATTTGACTTCAACTTGTGAGCTAATATTCAAACTATTAAAGAAGAATTCTATAGAAAAATGGGATGATGATTGCCAACAAGCATTTGATAAAATCAAGAATTACTTGTCAAGCCACCCAATTTTAGTTCCACCAACACTAGGACGGCCACCAATCTTTTGCTTGACAATATGTCCTAATTCTATGAGAGCTATGTTGGGGCAACATGATGAATCTGGGAGAAAAGAACAAGCAATCTATTACTTAAGTAAGAAGTTCAATGATTGTGAATCACGTTACCAAATGATTGAATGTATTTGTTGTGGTCTCGTATGGGTTATCAGGAAATTGAGACAATATATGTCGCATTACACTACATGGCTGATCTCCAAAATGGATCTACTCAAATACATCTGAGAGCCCATATGTAGCTGGAAGAGTCTCTAAATGGCAAGTAATATTATCTGAGTATGACATAAAATATCATACCCAAAAGTCTATTAAAGGGAGTACAATAGCTAATCACTTAATGGAAAATCCTTTAGAGAGACACGAACCGCTGGATCTCCAATTCCCAGATGAGAACATATGTTTCACAAAAGAAGACCAAGATGAAGAGGGTAGGACAATCTAGTGGGAGATGTATTTCGATAGAGCTATAAATATGCATGGGATGGTGTTGGAGCTGTATCCCTGAGTGGGAAGCAATTCCTGATCACCATTAAGTTAGGATTCGACTGCACTAATAACATAGCAAAATATGAGGCTTGTATTAATAGTCTTCAAGCCGCCATTTACTTTGGCATAAAAAGCTTAGAAGTTTATGGTGACTCTGCTCTCATAATTTATCAGGTAATTGGTGAATGGCGAACTAAAGATCCAAAGTTGATCCCTTACCAAGAATATTTGACAAGTATGATTAAACAATTTAAAGAAATTAATTCCACCATATGACTAGGGACAAAAACTATTTTGCTGATGCTTTAGCTACATTAGCAGCCATGATTCAACTTGATTGTAGAGTCTATATCCAACCTATCCAAATCGAGTCTAGAAGATTACCAGCATTTTGCCTGAATATTAAAGAGGGAAGTGATGACCAAACTTGGTACCATGATATTAAGAGATATATGGAAAATGGAACTTACCCAAAAGACGCAACTCAAAATGAGAAGAAGACCATTAGGAGGTCAGCCTTGGGTTTCTTTATTAGCAACAATACATTGTATAAGAGGAGCTTTGATGGGACCTTGCTATGTTGTGTGGATTTAAAGGAAGCACAAAAGGTATTGGAGGAAATCCATAAAGGCATATGTGGCACACATGCAAACGGCCATACAATGATCAAGCAGATTTAAAGATGTGGCTACTACTAGGTAATAATGGAGAAGGACTATATCAATTATGTTAGGAAATGTCATAAATGCCAGATCTATTTTGATGAGATTAATGCTCCCCCTATGCAATTGCACGGTCTAGTATCTCTATGGCCATTCTCTATATAAGGGATTGATGTCATCAGCCTAATCAACCCAAAGGCCTCAAATGGTTACCGCTTCATCCTTGTGGCCATTGATTATTTTACTAAATAGGTGGAAGCCAATTCTTTCACTAATATTACCTAAAAAACTTTCATAAAATTCTTGAAGACAAGTATCATATGTAGATATAGGTTACCTAAGAGGATTATCATTGACAATGCACCCAATCTCAATGGGAGTGTCAGTTCAAGAGTTGTGTGACCAATTCAAGATTAAATATCATAATTTAGCACCATGTAGGCCACAAATGAATGGCACAGTTGAAGCAGCAAATAAGAATATTAAGAAGATCATTAGCAAGATGATTGTAACTTATAAAGATTAGCATGAAATTCTTCCTTACGCATTACATGGGTATCGAACTACCGCACATGCCTCAACTGAGGCAACCCCTTATTCTTTAGTTTACGATATGGAAGCTGTCACTCCAACTGAGGTAGAAACCCCTTCTTTATGGGTATTGGCTGAAGCAGACTTGGATGAAGTGATTAGATAAGCACTTGATTTGAATAATTGAACATGATTGATGAAAAAAGACTTATTGCAATATGTCATGGGCAGCTTTATCAATCAAGGATGGCAAGAGCTTTCAATAAAAAGTTACGACCTTGAAAGCTTAAAGAAGGAGATCTAGTTCTTAAAAAATATTGCCAAACTATAAATGGGCTCCAAACTATGAAGGTCCATACGTTGTGAAGCATGCTTTCTCCAGCAGTGCGCTAATCTTGACACACATAGAAGGCTAAGAATTACCAAGGCCTACTAACACAGATGTTGTTAGGATATACTTTGCTTAAAGAAAAGGCTCGCTCGGTTAAAAACCCAAAAGGGTGGCTTAGGCAAAAGTTAGAGCAAAAAAAAAAAGAAAAGAAAGAAAAAAGCTCACTAGGTTGAAAACCTGAAAGGGCGGCCTAGGCAAAAGTTAGAGAAAAAAGAAAAAAAAAAGCTCGCTAGGTTGAAAACTTGAAAGGGTAGCCTAGGCAAAAGTTAGAGTAAAAAAAAAAAAGAAGGCTCACTAGGTTGAAAACTTAAAAGGGCAACCTAGGCAACAAATTAAAGCAAAAAGAAAAAAGAGCTCGCTGGGTTGCAAATCGAAGGGGGCAACCTAGGCAAAAGTTAGAGCATTAAGAAGATAGGTTGAAATACTAAAAAGGCAATCTAGAGTATATCAAAGGCTTAAAGACTATTGAATTGACAGCATTACCTCTCATTGTGACCATCCAGGCAATGTTTCCTTTGGAATAACTCAGTCATAACTCATAAAGTACATATCCTTGGCAACATAGCAAGGTACCCAAAGGGATTATACGGATCATGAGTAAAAGACATCCTATTAGAATTGTAGATCTTCCATTATTATGCAACTAAATTTGCCCTACAGTTGTCTAGCACTTTCTCCATATTTTTGCATACGTTTGCATTGTGATCTATCGAGGTCATTTCTTTTAAATAAATCCCTCTCTTTATTGATTATTTATTGCCTCTTTCTTTGAATAGCATAATAAACTTGGGACTCTCAGTTTGTATAAGAGCATATCATTAATAAAGAAGCACCTTTTTATCTCAATAAATGCTCATGATATCACATATGGCATACTCTACTCCTCATTAACCAGTATGGTTTGAGGGGCATTAGTAATACTTGTACTCAAGGATAGACTTTGAAGTTGAAAGGCCAATCAGATTTAACATATAGCAGGGGATTATGAGCAACAACACGTATAAGGATCAATATAACTAAAAAGAAGTCTTAATCAATCATGCAAGCAGTTGGGGTCTGGTTAGGTGTTTATCAAAGAGGACAATATTGCATATTAGGTTTTCCCTTTTCTTTTTTTTTTCTTTTCTTCTTTCTTTCTTTCCTTTTTTTTTTCCTTTCTTCTCTTTCCTCTTTTAATTTTTTATTCGCTTGTTACCATCATCTTCATCATCATCATCATTATCACCACCACCATCACCATCATTATCATCATCATCATGATCATCATCATCTTCACCAACATCATTATTATCATCATTATCATCAACATCATTATCTTTATCATTACCATTAACACCCCTTTCAAAGCCTTGTAATGGCAGGCACCCTGAAGCCTAGTAACAGTTGGCACCCTTTTAAAGCCCTGTAATGGCAGGCACCCCGAAGCCTAATAATGCTTGGCACCCTTTCAAAGCCTTGTAACAGCAAGCACTCTGAAGTCCAATAACAGTTGGTACCTTTTCAAAGCCCTGTAACAATAGGTACCCGAAGCCCAGTAATAGCTGGCACCCCTTTCAAAGTCCTGTAATGGCAGGCACCCCAAAGCCTAGTAACAGCTGATACCCTTTCAAAGCCCTGTAATAGCAAGCACCCTGAAGCCCAGTAACGGCTAGCACCCTTTCAAAGCCCAGTAACAGCAGGCACCCTGAAGCCCAGTAACGGTTGGCACCCTTTCAAAGCCTTATAATGGCAAGCACCCCAAAGCCTAGTAATGGTTGGCATCCCTTTTAATGCCCTATAACGATAGGCATCTTGAAGTCTAGTAATAGCTTGCACCCTTTCAAAGCCCTGTAACAATAGGCACCTTATTCAAGCCCTGTAATAATAGGCATCCTAAAGCCCAGTAATGGCTGGCACCCCCTTTTTAAGCCCTGTAATGGCAAGCACTCTTTTTAAAGCCCTGTAATGGTAGGCACCATAAAGCCCTGTAACGGCAGGCACCTTGAAGCCTAATAACGGCTGGTACCCATTTCAAAGTCTAGTAATGGCAATAACCCCTTTCAAAGCCCAATAATGGCTGAAACCCCTTTCAAAGCCTAGTAACGGCAAGCACCTTAAAGCCCAGTAATGACTGGCAACCCTTTTAAAGTCCTGTAATGGCAGGCACCCTAAAGCCTAGTAATAGCTGACACTCCTTTTAAAGCCCTATAACAATAGGCACCATAAAGCCCAATAACGGCTAGCACCTCTTTTGAAGCCCTGTAATGGCTAACAACCCTTTCCCCCCTAAGAACCAAGTAAAGAGGGGTATGGACATGACATTTTGTCTAAATGCCTTTCGATCCTTATGATAGCATGAGGGGGTTTCTTATTTTCACTTACAGTAATTTGTCTTAGTTTTGTACTTTTAGTTGGACAAAATACGTGTTCTTATCTTTACTTGCTTCTTAGGCGAGAATTTTAGAAAAAATACATTCACTCCTCTCACCTATGAAACAAGTAAAGAGGGGCAACTATAAATACTATATTTTGTTTAGGCTTTCAAGTGTAAATTAAAAATTAATAAAAACACAATAAATAAAATAAAGGAATAAAGGAATAAAAAAGGAGGGCTTTTGTGATAATAATAGCAATAATATATTTTTTTACCCTAAATTCCCTTAATTATGTTCCCATTAAATTTGAATTTTTTAAAAAAAAATTTAGAATATTTAAAATTTGATTTGAGAAAATTATGCCTTGATTGGAATTTATTTTTAATTAATTAAGGAAAAAATTTGAAAATCTAAAATAATGAAAATGAGTCAAAATAAAAATTGCCTTTTTTGTTTGATTCTATCATTAAGTGTGTGAACCCTAGTTAGCACCTAAGAGAGAGATAGAAAAGAAGAGAAGAGAAAAGGCATGAAAAGAGAGCAAGGAAAAATTGAGGACAAATAGTGAAGTTGCAAAGATATGAGGATGATTTTCAAGCATTTTATTTTCATGGGATCATGGTAGGAAAAAAAAAAAACATGATAGTCTACCTCTTGTACCTCTCACATTGTAAAGTTGTGGTTTACCTTCCAAGTCTAACCAATAGAGTAGTGCCTTTTGTTTTGATAGTGTTTGTTTTGAAAAATTATGATGCCACTGTTTGTGTTAATCTTTCCTTTTGTTTGTTTGTTTTATCCCATTTGTTTCCAGCATTTGTGTTGAATGGCATGCTTTGGGTTAATGTCGTTTATGTGTATATATATATATATTTTGCTTATTTCAGTTTATATTTACCCATTTCTTTTACCTTTTTCTTGACCTTTCAAGCATACTTTTGTGGTCATACAAGTGTGAATCCATTTCAGTTGAAATGATTAAATGTGAATAAGTAGAATTAACTTGCCCTCATAATCGATCCAATCTTGAAAACACATTCAAAAGAAAAAAAAAAGAAGGGGTTTCATAAATCATTATATTCATCCAAAGTATATGAATTAAATTCCATGAGCTCTTATGAAGCTTTTCTTACGAGTGATACTAAATCACCTTGAATCCCAAAAAATATCAAAAGAAGAAACCGTGAATGACACTAAGTCATCGTAGATATCAAAATTTATATTTAAAATTTTAAAATTAAATTATTCTATAGAAAATTCACTTTGAAAATTTTTTTAAGGTTTGTCGTGAGTAATACTAAATTATCGTGTACATATAAAAGCATCAACAAGTAGATTGCGAGTGATACTAAATCACCGTAGGTTCTAATGTTTGTTAAATTTTCATCTCTCATGCATTATTAAAAATAATAAAATAATAAAACTTTTAGCATATTTTAGGTTACCTTTTGAGTGATACTAAATCATCGTGTATTCTTAAAAATATCCAATGAGATATGAGGAATGACACTAAGTCATCGCAAGTATCTAATTTTATATTTAAAGTTTCAAAATTAAATTATTTTATAGCAAATTCACTTTGAAATTTCCTTTAAGGTTTGTCATGAGTGATATTAAATCACCGTGTGCATTTAAAGTGTCAACCAGTGAACTGTAAGTGATACTAAATCACCACAAGTTTCAATACTGGTTATTTTCCTTTTATCCAAAGGTACTTCCTTATGATAATTTTTTTATTTAAAAATAAATATAATTATGTAACGCAAAATAACCTTCTTTTCATAAAATAAATTAATAAATAATTAAAAAAACCTAAATAATAATTTTTAAAAACTACGTGGACTTTGATCCCCATCATAGGGTACATAGGCCCTAGGCTTTAGTCCTAGGGCAAGTCCTTCCATGTAAATAACTAATTTATTTTTATTTTTTTCATGTGTAATAAAGGATAACTAAGATATTATTAAAAGGCTAATTAATTTTACACAATTCATTCAGGGTAACTGTTCTTATGGACGGATGTCGTGGGATGCCTAATGCCTTTTCCATGCACAACCAACTCCTGAACCCTATTCTAGTTATTATAGAACATTTTAATTTTTTTAAAAGGTTTCCAAAATTATCCTTTTAAATTTTGATGGTGACTCCTAAATTTATAGATTTTTTCTTTTTGGGAAGATCATGATCCGGGTGCGACAGTGACTGAGTCCAAAACTGTGACTATGGTGGAGAGTATTGAATCGAGCACTAATGGAGCTCCCACTAGGGGTTTGTGATATGTTTCTTGTGTCGATGTGTATATATATATATATATATATTGTGTGTGTATGATTTTTTTATTTTTTAATATGTTAATAATTTTAGTTTCTATTTAATTTGCAGATACAAAGACAAAAGAGCCTAGTATGTCTACAGTGATTTTGAATTACTAAAATGACTTTGATCCTTTTGGGGTAACCTCTACGCCAATTTACCAAACTGCTAACTTGAAAATGGTGAAAATTTGATCTTTACATGTTGATCTCTTTAGTAATCATGTATTTAATTAGTATCTATGTTCTTTTCATATTGAGCTTATCGTCTACTGTACTGTTTTTTTTTTTTTCATGCAGCCTTCTGCAACAAAAGGTGGCAAATGTATGTAGTCTAGAAGTGGAAATCTTACCCTTAATGCTTTTGAAAGGTTTGACTTTGATCTAATTTTGTTGTCTCGATTATTTTTTCTATATATATCTATATATTATTTGTTTCTTCTTAATTTCCACCCTATTTTACTTGCCATATAATTTATATATATATATATGTATGTATGTATGTATGTATGTATCATTGTATCCTCAGTTTGGTAGCACAGCTGGACAACGCAACTCATGGCTTTCGCTTACCAAGTGGAATGTCTGCTTTGACTGCTGTTTCTGAACTTGTTAAACCTGGTGCATTTCCTAATCTTAGTCTTTTTTGTTTTTAACTCAAAGCTTGTACAAATATTTAGTGATCAAGGACCATCCAGATGCATGCATGGTATTCATCATACTTGTCCCTGTCCCAATTGGTTTGATCTTGTTCTAGTTATATCATGATGAGAGGCTTGAAATATAGGGATAGGACAAAAATATGTTTAAGATGGGACTCAAGATAATCATTGAGACATCTCGTCTTGTCCCAAATATATTATTATATATTTGTTTTTTACTAATATTTAATATTTTATTTATCTAGTGAGAGTCCAAGTATATATCTTTTTTTTTATTTATTTTTTCTTTTTTTTACATAACTCACTTAAGTTGGGTAACTTAATAATTTTGTTATTATTATTGTTGTTGTAAAATATAGCTAGAGATTGTGTACTTGCTTTATATTATGGTTGTTGTAATTGCGCTTTTTCACTTGAAATTATAGTTTTTATAATTTAATGATTGAATTTATGCAATCATATTATTTTGGTCTTGCATTTCCTCATCTTAGCCTTTTTTTTTGTTTTCTTATAACTTAAAAGCTTTTAAAGCAAGGCAAGTATATCTGTGTAATTTGTACAGACATTTAGCAAGGGCCTAATATATGCAAAATAAAATCTTCCTCATTCTGTACATGTGCATTCAATCCTAATCAATCATAATCAACAGTCAATATCAGCCAAAATACTCATCATAGGCAACATTGCATGTATCATTTATGAGTTTGAAAAGTAATTTTTGAAGTTTAATTTGTTTGTACATATATTTACTTCAGATATTATAAGCAACGGATTGATGATGTTAAAACAGAAAAATAAAACAGTGATTGTTTTAAATTTAACAAAATTAAAGCATTCAAATGACTAATTTAATTTTCTTTTATAAATATTGATGATGTCAAATGATTAGTCTTATAATATAATTTCTTCATTAATTCCCCCTAATAACATGTTAGAGATGACAGTCAGATAATTTAATTATATTTTAGGTCTTAGCTTATAATATCAAGTGGCTGTGGTTATAAATTTTCTCCCTATAAAGTTTACATATATTGAAATCCATATAATTTTATTTTTATTAAGTAAATATAACAGGGACTACTTGTGCATATATCTTCTCGTAGTTGTTGTAGACAATTAATATGTATATATGCTGAAATAATGATCGCTTTTTATTGTCATTTACTTACATAATTTCGAGGCAGGTGAAGAAATAATTGCTGCAGAAGATATCTATGGTGGTTCATATAAATTCTTGATTGAACTAGTTGCAAGAAAGGAAGGAGTCGAAGTGAAGTATGTGTGACTGGTCAACTATTCGGATATGTTTTTGCCCTCGTACACCAAAATATATAATTTTTTTTAAATAACTATTATATATTTGAAAACTATACAACAATTACATTAAAAAAATTATATAATTGGCTGAAAGGTTTCTAGATACTATAACTGGAATAAACTACCTCAAATATTTTGTTGGGAAATAATACATACATAAATTTATAGATATATAAATAGATATATATATATATATAGTGCTAGAATATATAATTTTTATTAATGATAAGGTTGTAATGCTTGCATGCACAGCCGACTAGATACAACTAATATAGACAAGGTGAAAACTGTTCTTGAAAATGGCAAGACTAAGTTGGTGTGGCTAGAGAGTCCTAGCAATCCTCAGCTAAGAGTAACTGATCTTCGAGTAAGCTATTTTATTTTTTGGGTCGAAAGTGTTTTGTTGTTTTTTATTTTTGTCTTCTATACTTTCTGCTGTTACTAAAAGCCAATCAATAGATTTTCTTTTTTAGGTTGATTGCATGTTTTTGACTTTTGGTCAATGGGTGAAAAATTTGGAAGGAAGTACCATGCATTGAAGGTCCTTGGAGGTGCTTTTGAGTGTCTGCAATTGATCTTTAAGAATCATCACTGCAGATTCTTTAATATCGATCTCTTGAAACTCAATTGTAAATTCTGAAAAAAAATTTATGATGATTTTCAAATGTTGGTCCTTCTTCCCAAATTTTTTAGAGAAGGAAAACAATAAAGTCTTTATTTGTAGTTAAAACTCCTGAAATCATGACTATTTGAATCAATATTTATAATTGATTTTTTCAAAAACTTTTGTTGGAGACCTAACTACCATAAATTCATTGTTTTGAGACTTTATTGTCATTTCCTCCTATCTTTTTCCCCATTTTAGTCCTTACGCACAATTTTCCCTAATTCTTATTTAAGTAGATCTTGTATGGACCCAACTTCATCAAATAATTGGTATTTTAATTTCCTTATGAAATGCTTTTGAATTGTTAAACTCAATGTTATAAAACTTTCTTTCATTATATATTGAATTTTGACCATCAGGCAATATCGAAGCTAGCTCATGAACATGGTGCTATTGTGTTTGTGGACAATAGTATAATGTCTCCCGTGTGATGTCAGCCATTGGACCTTGGAGCAGGTATTCATATCACACCGCAAAGATAATGGATTATATATATTTAACAATTTTCTATCATATTTTTTAATTACTGCTGCTGTTGCTACTACTGTTACTGTTGCAACAATGTTACACCATTGTTGCTTTATGAGAAGAATATTGATATTTATAATAAATCAATTATTGATAATGATTATTAAGAATGAAATAATCTTTTATTGCTGTTTCTTACAATGTTACAACATTTTTGCTTTATGAGAAGAATATGCAATAATTTTCGCATCAATCTATATTGCATGGATTCATACTACAGGATACCAGAATTTCTTTCTTTTTAACTCTAATTAGGCTAATGATCAAAAGAAAAAAGAAAAAAAATGTTGAGAGCATGAGGCATTAGATTCCCTAATTAATTAAACTGAATTGTTCTTATGTTTAAGTTTCTTATTATTGTGAACAATTTACAATTGTATTTTTGGTATCACTTCTCATGCAATTTATTCCATATGTATGTATATGTTTTGTACTTGTTTTAATTTATTCTATTACTAATGTAGATGTCTGTGTCCCCCGACCTTTTTTTTTTGCCTTTGATCACATCTTGTAAAGGTTGGCAACACACTTAGGGCCCACTTGGTTTAATGGAAATGAAAATGGATATGAAAGTAGAGATAGATATGAGATTTTAAAATATGTTTGGTTTGTTTATGGAATTGAGATATTATTTTTATTCAATATAAATCTTAAAAACAAGAAAAGACTAAAATGCTCCCATCCAAAAAAAAATTGCCCATTGGCCAAAATAGCAAATTTGCCGCGACATAGATTGAATGAACACCCTATAACTTAGATCGATGAAGATGACAATGCATATGGCAGAAGAGATATGAGCCCTAGGTTTGTCCTCTCCAGTCTCTTCATCAAAAATGCTATCTTCCCAAAAGAAAAATGCTCCTATGCATGGATTCAAGGATGAACCACCACAAACACTGGACTTTCATCGGAAAAGAAGAAGAATATCAAAGTTCTGTCAAGGTTTCTATGTTGAAGAAGCTTAGGTTTAGCTTTAAGAAGACTGTCACTAGATTCACGTTCTATCATGCCTTCATCATCATTGTTGCTATGAAAAAGAAGATTTACCATTAGCAAGAGAGATTGCAAAACTGTTGGAGGTCATCGGAGATTCTGGTTCATCCTCACCGTTCATAGACTCTACTCATCCTTGCCATTTGCAATCAAAGTTGCTATCAGTTCGGTGGATGAGAGGAAGGGAAAAAGAAGAAATTGGAAATATGAATTTTGAAAACTGAGTTTTTCATATGAAATTCAATTCCATCAATTTTGTTGGAAATAGCTTCCATGTGGAAGTTTAATTCCATGTGATTTTAGCCAACCAAACACAAAAAAATTTCAATTCTATTTCCATATCCATTTCAAACCTTCTAATTTCGTCACACCAAACGAAGCCCTTATAATTTTTTAGGAATGCAATGGGTTATCCCTTATCTCCATTTGACTCTTGGCTTTGTTTGGAAGGAATCAAAACAATGTCTCTACGAGTTGAGACAAAACAAGTACCTCAAGAAACATCATTCTATGTTAGAGATGGTTGGGGAGAATAATATTAAAAGACCTTAAAAGAATTTAATATTTGAGGAGGACTTTTAACATGCAAACATTTACAATTATGTCCTTCAAAGGTCATTCATTGATATTCCCCCTTGTTTGATGAATTGGTTTGTTTAATAAAAATTATATATACTTACAAATTAAAATAAAGAAAATTTTTGGGAGATTTGTTAATGTTCTGAATAACTAAGGGTTTTTTGTTTCTTCTTAATTTTTTAATACTCTTCTATGTTATTTTTATTCACTAACTTCATTGGACTTTCTGCGAGTCACTATCCCATGAATTTTTTTTTATACAAATCTCTATTGGATTAATATATAATTATACGGTGTACGTAGTTTGCAAATACTAATGAATTTTAAATTAAACTATGCCTTGAATAATTGTCCTGTTCAAAATCAGATTGTTTTTCTTGACTCCTTGATATTGTCATTATTTTCTTTATATAAGTAAGTTAAGGTATGTAACACACACACACACACACACAATTTTGTAGGAGAGTGCACAAAAGGTTGCTGAGTTTCTTAACACCCATTCTAGAGTAAAGCAAGTCAACTATGTTGGTCTTTCTAGTAATCCCGGACATGCCTTGCACTTTTATCAGGGATAATTTAATTACCTGTTATAATTCAATATAAATTTTTATTGATAACATGCCTAAAATGATTTTATTCATTCATCGATCGAATTCTTTTTTGCAGGCAAAAGGGGCAGGGTCTGTGCTTAGCTTTCAAACAGACTCACTACAACTCTCACAGCATATTTGTGAAAATACCAAATACTTTGGAATCTCTACTAGTTTTGGTGAGTATTTTCGGGAATATATATACGTTGCCATGTAAATTGTTATCATTTACATATATTTTCTTTCTCTATATTTGAGGCATAAAAAAATCAAGGAAAGCCTCACATCTTGAAATAATTAGAAGATTGATTAAGAATATATAAACACTTAGAGTATATCTAACCAAATAATTTAAGTTATTTTGGTGAAGCAGATTACCCTCAAGCATACTTAATATAAAGAGTTTAACATAATATCATTAACCATTGGTCTATCATGATTTGGTGAATGCTTTCATGCAAAATGCTAACCTTGAGAATTTTGTTAGTGTTGTTAGGAAGTATGGGTTCTGTGATTTCTTTGCCCCGGTATACGTCCCATGCTAGTATACCTGAAGCAGAGTGTGAATCTATTAGTGTAACTGAAGATCTGGTGCATGTTTCTATAGGGATTGAGGATCTTGATGATCTTATTAATGATCTAGAATAGGCATTCTTGTCTTATCCCACTCAGCTTTCATATTGGATTTGAGTGAGGATGATGATGATGATTACGACGACGATGATCGATGATATGGCAGTTCTACTTTATATCTTGTTTTGTTATCTATTTTCATTTCATTTGGCTATCAAGGCTTGAATTGTACGACTAGGAATTTCGACTCTATATCTTTCGAACTTGTTTTGAGTGAGGATGCTGGTGATTTGGCAGTTCTATTAACTAAAGCAAGGTGCTTTTATTATTCTGTGCTTGTGTATTTTGCCTTACGTATTGATCTCTACCTTCTCACTTAATTTAATTCTTTTAGGTTTCATTTGGCTCGCATGGAAAAAATTTAAACCAAGTAATTGAGTTATGGATCAGGAGAATATTAGAGTCAAAAGATTTTCACCTGAATAGGAATAAGGTGAAATATTTGCATCGTGATTTTGATAAGAGGCAGGAGGAGATGAGCTTGGTTACATACCTTGCTTACTCTTCATGTAGTTACTAAAAGTGCTGATGAACAATCTTCCTTATTTTACTTACAACTTGAATTCTTCCTTCATGGCTTGAAGCCAAATAGCTTCAAGCTTAAGGGCACTTGAAATTCTCTTTCAACCTTTCTCAAGTCACCTTAATGCAACGGCTACTTGAGCTTAGCTTACTTCTTACTTCATACTATGCACTAAATTATTCCATCCTAAGAGAACTCAGGATGAGCTCTTAGCGATTAGTCAATGCAGGTTAGGAAGTGAAATTCATAGAGCCCATAAGTCTTTTTGTTGTGGATTGCTAGCTCCATGCTAATATGCTATTGACGTTTAGGTAATGCAAGTATGAGTTAGTCATTTGAGCAATTAACCTAGTTAGTAGTAATTTAGAAATGAAACCAGAATATGAGATTATGTCAAGTGAAAAAATTTAGATATTTGAGAGCTATTATAGTAAGCATAAAGTTAGAATAGTAGAGATGAAGATGTTAAAATAGATGTGCGGATATACACGTAAAGATAAAATTTGAAATGAATATATATATGAAAAAATGGGTGTGGCACCTATTGAAAGAAAAAAATGATAAAAAATCATTTAAAATACTTTGGACATGTACAAAGAAGACCACAAGAAGTACTGGTGAGAGGAGTAAAACAGATAATTTTGATTCCTGTTAAGACGGGTCCATAGGGATGGTTAAAAAGAATACTTTTAGAAGTTATTAATCGAGATATTTTATTTAATAATATTTTTGAAAAGTTTACTATATAATAGATTACAATGGTATTGTATAATTTATATAGCTGACCTAGTGGGATAAAATTAATTAATTTTGGATTGCAAATTCTTTTCACACTTTTCATCGGCGAGGGATGGATATTGAGCGAAGAGTGTAGAGTGGCCTTTCAATAACATGTAGCCAAAATACTTTAGTAAATGCTTCCTTGTCCTTTTGCTTTTGTTTTTTTGTTCTCCTTTTAAAAAATGCCCCCTTGTCTTTTGAATTGTCACCAATCATATGTAAACACTAAAAAGTCCATACTATTGTACTTGTTTTTCTTAAACTTCAATTTCACTCACGGAGACCCATTATTGATGCTATTTTTTATTAGCACTTATATTAATTTTGTTATCTAGAATATTCTTCAAATATTTTATCATTATTGTATATATATCTCAGTCATTATTAGGAGATATTAGTTGATATTATTATATAATTATTAATCATTATTAGGTTGTCTTTTTCTTGATGTATATATTGTACCCTTCAACTCAATAATAGACTAGATATTTTTTCCATATTTCTCTTGCTCCTCTTATGGTATCAGAGCAAATGCACACTTGATGATCTTGTTGATCTTCCTTCTAGTAAAACTCTTGTTGGTTGTTGATGGGTGTACAAAAATAAGACTCATTCTGATGGCTCTTTAAAGCAACGTAAAGCCCGCTTGGTGGCCCAAGGGTTTACACAGGAATATGGTGTTGATTATGAGAAGACTTTTGCACTTGTTGCACACATGACTTCTGTTTGTAGTCTTCTCACCATTGATGCTGTTAAGCACTAGTCCCTTCATCAGATGGATGTTAAAAATGCTTTTTTAAATGGAGATCTAGAGGAAGAAGTGTATATGAAGCCTTCACCTGGGTATCAACATCCAAAAGATAAGGTTTGTCGTCTTCGTCGAG
The DNA here is from genome assembly GCF_029017545.1 of Prosopis cineraria. Taxonomy (NCBI): domain Eukaryota; kingdom Viridiplantae; phylum Streptophyta; class Magnoliopsida; order Fabales; family Fabaceae; genus Prosopis; species Prosopis cineraria. The sequence goes on from NW_026555335.1 coordinate 14,655,342, forward strand.
CTTTATATGGGCTTAAGCAAGCTCCTCGTGCATGGTTTGCTAAGTTTAGTAATACTATGAGTCAGCTAGGCTTCACTTGTAGTCCTTACAACTCAGTTCTTTTTGTTTGATCTACTGCTCGTGGTATTATTTTTGTTGTTGTTGTATGTTGATGACATGATTATCATAAGCAATAATGATACAGGAGTCCACGAGCTTAAGATATACTTGGGGCAGCAATTTGAAATGAAGAATCTTGGTAACTTGATCTATTTTCTTGGACTTGAGGTCCATCATAGGAGAGATGGTATCTCTCTCTCTCAGGTCAAGTATGCTATTGATTTGATATCTCGAGCTCATTTTTTTGATGAGGAGGTTGAAAATACTCCTATTGAGCCAAATGTTCACTATACTTCCACTGATGGCACCTTGTTGGATAATCCCACCCATTATTGCCAGTTGGTTAGGGGTCTCATCTATCTTACTGTGACCCGCCCTGACATTGCTTATGCTGTCCACATTGTTAGTCAATTCATGTCAAAGCCTCAAACTACTCATTATGCAGCAGTTCTTTAGATCCTTCGGTACATCAGAGGCACTCTATATCATGGGTTTTATTTATCTGCTAGCTCTTCTCTTACACTACGAGCTTACTCGGACGCCGATTGGGGTGGTGATCGTGATGATCGACGATCTACGACTGATTTCTGTATCTTCATCGGCCATTCCCTCATTTCTTGGAGAAGTAAGAAGCAGACGTTAGCCTCCTGCTCCAGTGCTGAATCAGAATACCGTGCACTAGCAGACACAACCGCTGAAGTACTTTGGCTTCTTTGGTTACTTGATGGGCTAGGAGCATCTCAAAGCTCTTCCACAAACATCTATTGTGACAGTCAAGCTGCAATCAAGATTGCTCACAATGATGTGTTTCATGAACAAACCAAACATATTAAGATTGACTGCCACTTCACTCGGCAGCATGTTGTTAAGGGCACCATTCAACTTGTTCCAATTCAAACCAAGTATCAACTGACAGACTTGTTTACAAAGTCTTTTAATCTAGGCTGCTTTCATTTTTTGGTAGACAAACTCAAGTTGCTCTCGGTTAAACCATCTTGAGTTTCAGGGGAATGTTATCTAGAATATTCTCCAAATACTTTATCATTATTGTATATATATCTCAATCATTATTAGGAGATATTATTTGATATTATTATGTAATTATTAATCATTATTAGGTAGTCTTTTTCTTGATGTATATATTGTACCCTTCAATTCAATAATAGACAAGATATTTTCTCCATATTTCTCTTGCTCCTTTCAAATTTTTAAGGGATAATTTCTATATTATTTGTCATGATTAAAATATTTTTATTGAAATTATATTATTTAAAAGAAATTTGGAGAAACAGTGGGAATTTGATTTTTTTTTTTTTTTTGGAGAATTGCATCAAAAGCGAGCAAAATTTTTTCAAGAATCTTTTCAACAAAGAAAAGGTCAAACACATCACGATCAGCCACGTTTCTTTTGCCAAAAATGATCAGATTCCGATATTCCATCCATTATCCAATGTACCTATGTTACATTATCACACGTTTAAATCCCACTCAATATAATTAATAATTTTTAAATTTAATGATAATTGTTTTTAATAGAATGACAACACATTAAATTATCATTTTCTTTTATGTGTTGTCATTTTTCTGACACTCAATTATTAATGAAGTTAAAAATAATTAATTACTTCCTCAATTTAAAAATATAAATATTTTTTAGATTTTAATTGTTTAAAAATATAAAAATTTTTAATATTTTAAGAGATAATTATTATGTTTTTTTAAATACCCCTATAAATATATTATTTTATATTTATTTTAAAGTAAAATACTTTATTCAAAAGGACAAATATAGAAAGATGGTACTCACTTCGTCCCAACGTTTTAAATTATAAGATACTTTTAGATAAAATTTCATATACTAACAGAGTTCATTAAATATACTTATAACTTTACTTTTTTAAGACAAAAATATAAAATTTTAAAAATACCCTTCATTTAATATTTCATTAATAAAAAATATTGAAATGAGAGAATATATGAGAAGGATAATATTAAAAAAATATAATTAATGAAACTTTATTTTTATTAAAGTGTCTTATATTTTGAGATGTTAAATTTTCTCTAAAAATTTTTTATAATTTAAAATAAAAAGAGTATTAATTTAAAATTAAATAATTATTTTATTCAAGTAAAGTTTAATTAAAAATATTTTATAATTTTAAATAAAGAGTGTAAAATCAACCTTCTTATAATAACTCTTTTTTACCACTCAGCTTCACGCGGGATCAATAATTGCAAGGTATTCGGATGCCAAGAAAACAAAAAAATATAACTTTAGCATCAAAGTCGTACACAAGTTTCACGTGATCCCTTAGCTGTCATATCAATAGTGAAATTAGAAAATTAAGGCTATTGGCCCAAGCCAAGTTTCAACTATTTTTTTTTTAAAGAATCATAAAATATTACTAATAATAAAAACGTTTACAAAGACAAATCAAACTCGACCACCAAAACACCAATAAAAAAGTATGATAATAATAAAAATTATTTTTTATATCAAAAACACATACACAACAAGAAATTTTAAAGTAATTTGTACAGAAAAAAATAAATTTTTGTTCATATTTCTAAAAATTGATAGATATTTTTGCTTTTTAATTATTCATTCAGGAACGCATAATATCCTAAATTTTTATGAGGTAAAATTTTGCTCTTCAACTTTTAAAATTAATGCATTGGACATCTTATCATTAAAAAAGTTAATTTTAACTATTAGTTGACATAAAACATTATAAAAAAAGAACCTAAAAAATTATAAAAAAAAGGACTCATAAAATTATAATAAATATTATATAAGAAAATTAATATTGATTAAATTCTTAAAATAATAGTTAGTCAAAATTATATTTTAGCCTCTTATGAGAATAAGAAATAATATATTTATATCACATTTTTTATCAAATAAATATTTATATCATGTTATCATGTTATGTATATGTAAATTAGAAGACATAATTAATATTAATTTTTTATGAGTGCTTATGTGTAATTTTATGGGTTTTTAGGTAATTTTTGAGATTTTTTTTGCAATTTTTAAATCAATCAATGTTTAACTTTTTTTTAATAGTATTGTGTCTAGTGCATCATTTTTAAATATTAAAGGATAAAATATATCACATAAAAATTTATGATATCAGATATTTTTAAGCAAATGGTTAAGGGGAAAAATTTTTCTTTAATCCTCCTTTTAATATGGACAGAATAAGAAATTCTAAAATAAAGCAAGGAAATTCAAATTATGGAACTAACAAGTGTTTTAAACATTTGTAAAAAATTTTTTGGAATAAAAAATAACATGTTGTTACTTGAAAAACTTCTAACATGCTGGTTCATGAGATAATGCTGAAATAAAATATGCTATTTCAATAGCCTTACTAGCTTCATCTTGGTTACTCGAGATAAAAATTTAATAAATTATGTTATTCTCATATATTAATTTAAAAATTTAAATAAACTATATAAATAAAGTTAAAAAAAATTATACTCCCTCTAGTCTCATTTATAAGGAATATTCTAGAAGATTAATTTGGCCCCATTTATAAGTTATAGCACATTTTTTAGGTAATATTTAAAAGATATTTTTAAAATTAACATTTATAAAAGAAAAAAATAACATGACATTATTTTTTAAATTTATTATATAAGAGCATATATTAAATTTTACATGCTTTTATTTATTATACATTTTTATATTGATATTAATAAAATTAATAAAAATAATTTATAAATAGGACCAAAGAAATAAAGACTAAGTAATTACTTTAAACCTTTTTTTTATAGAGTTTATAAGGATAGGAGCTAGAGCACTTTTATACCAAAAACTCTCTATCTTTTCAAAGCCAATCCTTAAAAAATTAGAAGGCTTAAAAGGTAACCCCTTCATATCCAACCCCTATTGGCCACACTACTAAAGTTGCAAGTGTGTGACAGCCAATTTTTTATTTAATTATTTTATTTTAAATATTATAAATATATTTTTTAAATAATTTCAAGGCTAATAAAATTTTTGGTTTCTTAAATTTGTTTTAATTAGATATTGGTTTGGTTTCTATAGTTTTAACTATATTAATGAAGTTTTAAAAATTTTATAATCATAAAAAATTAGTCCTTATATTCTAAATGGAAAATAACAAAATAAGTGGTAATTGTATATGAATATAAAAATTTAAATATCTGATTGATATAGTTTAAATTTCATGAATCGAATCAGTAATAAGACAAATATAAAGAATAAAAAATTTCATCATACCATACTTTTATAATTGGTAAAAATTTTCAATATTAAAAATCATTAAAAACTTTTTAAATCATACTAAAAATATATTTTCATGATTATCAATAATAACGACAATGGAAATTAAAAAATAATAATTTATTCATATTTTTACTTACTACTAGATATGCATAAATTGAAGAAGAGCGTTAAATATAGGCAATTAACATTAACCATAACTCCCCTAGAGCAGAAGGTAGGTTGGCTCCTGTTTAGAAGATTAGTGTGTAGAACACTAACAACCATTGTACATAAAGTAAATTACTGAGTATGCATATTGGTTATTCTATAGATTTTTTTTAAAATTTTATTGCATCATAGTAATACATATATAAATTACGTTTTAATCATAATAATTTGGGTAAAGTTTTTATTGCACATTATATTTTAATAATAACTTATTTACAACATAAATTTCTGAGTTTGCGATACAAGCCCATCTCTCCTCCTGTACGCATTTAGTTTAAAATTTGATGTTTTTTAGTAGAAAAAATTGATTTCAATAACGTTCCCAAGAGCGGCAGAAAAAAAGATGACACAGTAATGAAATTATTGTCCGTTTGAAAAGCACTCAAACATAAAACTAATAAATTAAAGGAGCTGTGGTGTTGTCGACCAAATATCTGATAATGAAATTAGTGTCCTTTCGAAAAAGTGCCAAGCGTGATTCTGGCACTGTAAAACTTCTGAAAAGTGACACGTGACTGTGTTTAATTAAAAAAAGCACTTTTTCACTGTAAATGTGAGTGCATGTGTGTGTATAAATATGCCTGTCTGGTTCAGTTTCTGAAATCATATTTGGGGCCTATAACGATCGAAGAGCATAAGCAAAACCCATCTCTGGCCTTTATCTTCGGTGATGGCATTGGCTACAACTTTTCTCAGCTCTACTATCAAGGTAATGGCTATCATTGTTTCAAGCACTTTTGCAAGCATCTTTATCCAAAATGCATGTTAAGATGCGTTGTCCGTTGAGATTTGTTTCGTTGAGATTTATACACTTTATTATGATATATTATCTATTAAAATTTATTTTATTAAGATTTAAGGGATATTTTATATTCATTAGTCATTATTGAGATATCAATTAGTTATTATTAATATGATTTATATATTGTAAACTTTTCATATATGTGAGAGTTAGTTGTGCCATAAAATACTTCTATGCAAATACACGAACCTGGTTTTGAGTTCACAGCAAATACACCAAATAGAAGAGAGAAAAAGAGAGCATGGAAGGTTTCTCAGTCCCAACACTGAATATCCTCCCCATAAGAAATTAGAGTCACAGATGAGCCAAACTTATTTAAATTAAATTTAAAATATTTAAATATATAAAAAATTCGCATTGTCAACCTTGATTTTAATAATTTGGGTTTATAAAGGTTGACCTAAATATTTAAATTATTAAATATTATTTTATTTTTTTTTAACTAATTGCAACATGCCTTTGATGTGATGGCTATTAGCCTAATTTATTTTTATTTTTATTTTTATTTGCTTTATCTTCAATCTTTTACTTACCGTAGCCTAATAGTAGAAGATAAGGCAACGCGCATGCGGCGGTCACCACTCATTTACTCGAAATAAATATTGGGGTATATTATAGTCAAGGACCCTCATGTTCTTCCCTAATTAATTTGAGCCTCGAATATGCAACGTAGGCTTGGGCCAACTGTATAGATCTACTACCAAGGGTGGACTCCATGTCAAAAGCCAGCAATATTAATAAAGTACTAACTTATTCAAGCCTTCTAGCTTCTTTCATTAATTAGATCTCAAAAAAAAAAAAATTTAATAGATAATATATCATAATAATATGCACAAATCTCAACATATATAATAAATATCAATATCAATAGATAATATATCACAACATTCATACATTCTTATTCTAGTTATTACAGTATGTGCTTGTAATTAATGTCTACGTTTCTCATTATGGTGTTTTTAGAGCACAAATGACGGAAATACATGGAAGAGCTTGGGATTTATCAAGCCGGCCAATTTGAAGCCGAACCAACAAATCCAAACAAAGCGGTTCAAAGTAAATTGTTTAATCCGTACAGATCAAAAGTTGACTGAGACCAAAACGGTGACTTTGGTGGAGAGTGTTGAACCGAGCACTAATGGGGTTGTGACTAGGGGTTTGTGATACATTTCTTGTGTCGATATAGTGTGTGTTTGGATATGCTAATGATTGATTTTTTTACTAAAAAAATTGATTTTTCTGAGTTGGTATCCAAACGCATGGAAAAGCATTTAATCAATTTTTTTGGTTAAAATGGATTTTTTTTAAAAAGCTGGCAATTCGGGCTTCTGTGAAAAATCAAAAAGCATTGGAAAAAATTATAAAGAAAGACCCAAAAAAAATTATAAGAAAGGTACAAGATTTAATAAAAATAAAATCAAATTTTTTTCTTTTCTTTTTCTTCTCTTTTTTTTTATGTAAAATTCAAACTTTAAATTTTTAAAAAGTTGGTAATGTAAGTTTTTATTAACTACCACTCTCTACTTAGCACTTATTATAAAACTAATTTAAATAAAATATTAATTGATAGATGAAAATTAATTTGTATATTATCATCTTTATTAGTTATTGTAAAATTGATATTTGATATTTAAAAATTAAATCTTTCTCTTTTGATAAATTTATTTAGATTGAGATATATTGAGTTAATTATTTACGTAAACTGAATTGTTAATATTAATATAATTTAAATTTTTATAATTAATTAGATATACAATTTAAATAATATATTTTACTTCTTAAATAAAATGTAACAACTTTAATAATATTATATATAAATTTATCAATAATTTAATTTTAAAAGGCAACGTCTTTTATAGTAATTAATTCTAAATAAATTATCCAAATATGTTCAATTATGTTAAAATTAATTTTAAAAAAAATAGTATTCAAATATATTACGTTATAACATAATCAATTATGATTAAAATTTATCATTTAATTAATTATTTTTATAATTCATTATACTCAATTAAAATCCAAACGCATACATATTTTGTGTGTGCATGTGCGTGTGTATGATTTTTTTATTTTTTATATGTTAATAATTTTAGCTTCTATTTAATTTGCAGATCTACAGACAAGCGAGCCTAGTATGTCAACATTGGTTGTGAGTTACCATAATGACTTTGATCCTTTTAAGGCAACCTCTACACCAATTTATCAAACTGCTTCCTTTAAAATGGTACGTGAAAAGTTTATCTATACAAGTTGAATTGTTTTTAATTAGTAATTATGTATTTAGTTTCCGTATTCCATGATATTCTCTTCATATTGTGCTTGTCCCCTGTATACTTTTTTCAAGCAGCCTTCTGCAACAAAAGGTGGAGAATATATGTATTCTAGAAGTGGAAATCCTACCCTTGATACTTTTGAAAGGTTTGACCTAATAATTTATTGTCTAGATTTTGTTCTTTCTTTTTATTAGATTATTTAAGTGTAAGTAGAGTTAAGTTAATATGAGAGGTTTCATATTTAATAAAAATAAATTTAATAATTAATATAAAATAAAAAAAAGTGTCCTTTTATTACTCTTTACCTGTTTCCTGTTTTCAGTTGCTCGCTCCCCATTTCTAACACTTCTTAATTCTTAATTTCCATCCTCTTGTACTTGGCATGTATATTTTGGATCTTCAGGTTACTAGCAAAGCTGGACAATGCAACTCATGCCTTTGGCTTTGCAAGTGGACTGTCTGCTTTGACTGCTGTTTCTGAACTCGTTAAACTCGGTGGGTGCATTTCCTCATCTTGGGGCGGCTTCGGTTCCTATTGCCATTTTTTGTAATCCAGTTTTCATAATTATTTTTTAAAACAAAATAAAATGAATTTTTGTTTGGTTATGTTAATTTAAAAATATTTTTAGAATTGAAAAATAAGCTCATAGTAATGGCTGCAGGCAGTTAATGATGATAGTTTATGATAGAAATTAGTAAAACTAATTATATTTTTTAATAATCAAATATAGTATCTTATGAAAATAAGAAAAATAAAATAAAAATAACTCTAAGATGCTTCCATTTTATTAAAATGAAAACAGTTTTAAAAATAGTTAAATCCTAAACACTTATTCAAATATTTTTTCTATTTTTTATTTTTTAAAAATCACATATAAGAATTTCTGTAGAAAATTATTTGCACACAAGGACTAATATGATTTTTTTTTTGGTTAAAATGGGAACAAAGACTTGTTTTTTTTCCTCAAATGTGATTTGTTATTAGTTTTTATTTATAAATAATTTTTTAGAGCAGTCCTTTTATGTGATTTCCCCTTTTGAAAAACAAAAAATAGTTTTTCAAAACATGAACCAAACAAGTCCTTACTCTTTCTTTCTTTCTTTGTTTTTTTTGTAACTCAATGCTTATACAAGTATTTAGTGAGGGCCTAATTAATTGTGATCAATCATAATTATCAGTCAATCAACCAAAATTCTCATCATATCCAATATTTCCCTTTGACAATGTCTGCTGGAATGATATCTTTTTATTGTCATTTTCTTATATGATTTCAAGGCAGGCGAAGAAATCATTGCTGGAGAGGATATTTATGGTGGCTCATATAAATTCTTGATTGAACTAGTTGCAAGAAAGCAAGGAGTCGAAGTGAAGTATGTGTGACTTTTCAACTTTTTGGATATGTTTTCCGATCCAATACGTTAAACTATAGAACGATTTATTTTCAAATAACCATTATATATTTGAAAACTATATAATGTTTATTTTCAAAAAATTGTTATATAATTGGCTAAAAGATTCCTATAAGCTAAAATTGGAACAAACTATATAAAGGACTTCAATTATATAGTGATTATATATTTGTTTGGGAAATATATAGCTAAAATATACAGTAGTTAAAAATTGTTATATATTGGCAAAAATAAACATAATATATGCCTAAATTTTTTTAATTTGTAAAATAGTGCGTAGAGTAATGGATTATGAAAACAAATTCTTGTTGGATATTGATTCCTAGAAGTATATAGCCTATGGTAATGATAAGGTTGTAATGCTTGCATGTACAGCCGCATAGACCTAACTGATCTAGACAAGGTGAAAACTGCTCTTGCACGTGGCATGACTAAGTTAGTGTGGCTAGAGACTCTGAGCAACCCGCAAATAAGAGTACCTGATATTCGGGTAAGCCATTTTATGGTATTAAAACTCAATTCAAGTTAGCGGGTTAGATCAATTAATTATTGGTGAACTTGTTCTCTCTAGACAGTAAAGTCAATTGTTTTGGACGGACCCACTAATATACCGTGTTGGATTTTATATTTTTTTTCTTCTCCTTGTTAAGATTGAAATGACATTATTTTGAGTTAAAAAAATAGAAATCCATTGTATTTGTTTTTCTAGTAACTCTAATTTTAGTAAATGTTCTATTTATTTGTGAATTAATGGCTTTTTATTTAAATATTACCTTTTTCAGGTTAAATATGTATATTTTAACTAAATTATATTTTTTTAATTATGATTGGGTTGGCCTTTATTCATCCATGCAGTTGGACATCTCAATCAGCTCGACGACATGTTTGATTTTTAGTACCTTAATTTTTTTTAATTTTTTTGTCTTCTACTTCAGCTATATATTAATTAATAAAGGTTTATCAATAGTTTTTTCTTAAGTACTTTTACCTCTTCTTTGCATAAGAAGTAATGGCTTATATGTCTATATAATTCTTAAGGAAAATTGTACATATGAAATTTTTTGGAGGAAGTATCAAATATTGAAGGTAATTAAAAGTGCATTGAAGATCTGCAATTGATCTTCAAGAACAATCAATATAAATTCTTGAAAAATCTCTTGAAACTTAATAGCAGATTTTAGAATTTATCTCAGATGATTTTCAAGTGTTGGCCCCTTCTTCCAAATTATTTTTTTCCTCGTATGTGTTTAGTTCTTATACGGGCCCAACTTCATGAAATAATACGCATTATAAGAACTTGCCCTATAGAATTCTTTAGAAATTTTTATATGTTGGAAAATAATTTCATTCATTATATTGAATTTTGTCCGTCAGGCAATATCGAAGCTCGCTCATGAACATGGAGCCATTGTGTTTGTGGACAATAGTATAATGTCTCCTGTGTTATGTCAGCCATTGGAACTTGGAGCAGGTATTCATATCACACTTGCAAATATAGTGGATTATATATATATTTAACAAATTTATATCATGCTTTTTAATTACTATTTTTATTATTTTTCCAGATATTGTTATGCATTCAGCTACCAAATTTATTGCCGGAAATAGTAGTGTCTTGGGTGGTGTCGTTGCAACGAAAAGTGACGAGTATGTACTGAGCCATTTTATTCAATCTGTTGATTATAAATTTTGGGAATTTTTGAATCGAATTTCAATATAATAGAAAAATTTGCTGACAATCAAGTATGTGATACATAACATTTTATGTTCTTGTGATCCTTTTTATCATTGAGAATGAAAGAATACTTTTATTGATCTTTCATAACCCAACTTTCTAATGCACTTACAAATAAATTAAAATAAGACACACACACACACACACACACTATATATATATATATATATATAATTTTGTATCTTGATGTATAGCTTTGAATTCTTCTGGATTTTTTAATGAAATTGTGCAGTATTAATTTTTTTTCATATGAAAATCCTTTTAAAAAAATTACTCTGGACTTCAAGATACCATAATTTATTGGAAAAATAATAATAAATCCCTCTAAAATATGTACATAATAATTTAGTCCCTCAAAATGCCATAATTTCTCAAAAGTCCCTAAGAACTTTTCTGTTATTAATAAATTTATATAAATTACCAAATTGCTCTTGCTAAAAATAAATAATTCACAAATTTTGTTTAAAAATTCAAAATTTTTTTTCATATTCGCAACAATGCAACAGTAAATAAAGAATTTAACATATGAAGTTGTGATTTGCTGTTGCATTGTTGCGAATATAAAAAAAAAGTTGTAAATATTTAAATAAAATTTGTGATTTTTTTTCAACAAGATCAATTTGGTAATTTATATAAGTTTATTAATGACAGAAAAGTCTTTAGGGACTTTTAAAAAATTATGACATTTTAAGGGACCAAATTATCATGTACATATTTTAGAGGAATTTTATTGTCATTTTTCCTAATTTATTTCTTTTCAGCTCATTATAAGAAAAAAAGGAAAAAAATTTGAGAATTGAGGATAAGGCATTAGAGGTCATAAAATGATCTGTTCATGTGTTAAGTTTGTTATATTATGTAGTGAACTATTTGTAATTGTATATTTAATTTCATTTCTCAATCTTTTTTTGGCTTTGATCACATCTTGTAAAGGTTGGCGGAGCAGCTGAAGTTTTTCAGAAATGCAATGGGTTGTGCCTTATCTCCATTTGACTCTTGGCTCTGTTTGGAAGGAATCAAAACATTGGTCCTACGAATTGAGAAAAAAGAGGTAGTCTAGAAACATTATTTTGGATGTTAAAAGTTTAGTTGAATTAGGTTTCAGGGCTCATCGGTGCTAGGACACATACCTCTTGGTTCAAAAAATGCTTACAAAAGTACTTATATATAGATTGCTTACCATCAAGATTCTCACATTAACAGCAAAATTTGAACCCATAATTTTGTTGGTAATGGGACAAATTCTTACCAAATGAATCAATCTTTTTTGGCCTCAAGAAACATCATTTATTAAGTTCTAAACATAGAAAACTCCTTTAAATTTTGATATAATTGCATAGAACTCCCTCTACTTTTAAAAGTTTAAAATTAACCTTTTTAACCTTTTATTTTTTCATTATAGGCTTCACTTTTTTTATTTCTTAGTTATATTACTAGTAGAAATTATCATATTAAGGAAAGACATGTAGTAGCTTATGTGAGATGTAATTGAAGGTAATAATAGCTTTATAAAAGTCCATATGGATTGCATGACACATTTTGCAAACTGAAACAGAAAGTATAACAAATACACTTTCAAAAGTAAAAATGTGTTTTTGATGTTAAAAGTGAAAACCAAACATCATGGCCTTCGTTGGCATTGAGCAACATCCTTTTGATAAATTGGTTTGTTTACATAGCCATTTGTTAAAAATTATCTATACTTTTACAATATAAAATAAAGAAAACTTTTAGGGAGACTTGTTAATGTTCTAAATTAATGGTTTAAAATTTTTGCTATAAGCTATTTTTATTCAATCACTTCATTGGATTCGATGTGAGTCCTGTCCCATGGATTTTTTTTAAGGCAAAATATTTATATATGTACACAATTTGCAGGAGAATGCACGAAAGGTTGCTGAGTATCTTAACTCCCATCCTAGTGTAAAAAAAGTCAACTATGTTGGTTTTGCTAGTAATCCTGGACATGCCGTGCACTTTTCTCAGGTATAATTTACCTACTAAAATTTAATATTAATTTTTTCTAATATATATGCACAAAATGACTTTAGTTACCCATTCATCCATCGATTTCTTGTTTCGCAGGCAAAAGGGGCAGGATCTGTGCTTAGCTTTGAAACAGGCTCACTGCCGCTCTCACAGCATGTTTGTGAAAATACAAAATACTTTGGCATGGCTGTTAGTTTTGGTGAGTATTTTTGGGAATATACATTGTCACGTAAATTGGAAGTTATCTATCTACACACACACACACACAAACTCTTTCGTTCTCTAAAGAGTTATCTATCTTAGTTAACCAAAATGGTATAAGTTGGGAGAGCGGGATATAGAGAATCAGGTGGCGCCAAGTTATAGTAAGGGGGTGCCAGGGCATGCAAATTTTGCAGCTTTGTATCTCCTACACTTTTTGCACCTTTTCAGACTAAATAAAAAATGTTTGAGCTCAAAAAGTTATGAGATTTGTAATATTTTAATAATCAAAATAAAAAATAAAAAGTATATTATTTGCATAAAGAGACCATATTAGCTTGTTTAATATAATTTTTCAAAAGGAAAAATGATAATTGATCTACTTATATTATTATAATTTTAGCCCTAGTGTAATTATGATTTTTAAAAATTATTAATTTTTAAATCAAACTATCTTGCACTCATTGCATTTGGGTCCTAGCTCTGCCACTTGATAGAATTCTATATGGTTTCCGTTCTAAACATGTAATTTTTCTAGTCATGGATCATTAACTGTTCGTATATCATAGTTTGTGCATGTTCTCAAAAAGGCTATCTCCTGTCAATTTTATTTATTTATTTATTTATTTTTGCTATTTTTAGGGGGTGTGGGTTCTGCAATTTGTTTGCCCTGGTTTTCATCCCAAGCTGGCATACCTGAAGCAGAGCGTGAATCTATGGGCATAACTCAAGATCTTGTGCGTCTTTCTGTGGGGATTGAGGATGCTGATGATCTTGTTAATGATCTAGCACAAGCATTCTCGTCTTATGCCTCTGAACTTCCCTATTGGTTTTGAGTGAGGATGCTGAGCACTAGCGCCCCCCCCCCCCCCCCAAAAAAAAAAAACTTTCTAAAAATGAGCGTTAAAGTGCCCCAGAAATAAGAAATAAAAAAGGAGAAATAAATGGAATTTCTAAACCGGTTTGTATGCCACAGCCAGTTTAGAAAGGCTTGCTTCTTGGAATTTCATGATATTTTTGGCTATGTCAAGACTTCAAATTTGCGACTTGGAATTTCTGTACTCTATATCTTTCATATTTGTTGAGTGAGGATGTTGGTGATCGATTTGGCAGTTCTATTAATGATGGTTTGGTGTTTTTATTATTTTGTGCTTGTATATTTGCCTTCCTCTCTACCTCCTCACTTAATTTAATAATTTTAAGGTTTTATTTGGCATGCGTCGTGAAAATTTAAACCCATTAGGATTCCGTTTGGTTTATATTATAAAAAAATAATGGTTTTTTAAAAACAAAAAAAGGAAAAAATTTTAGTGAGGGAACATTGACCAAACATAATGAGAAAAAAGATTCCTGAATTTTTAAAATTTTACTGAAGGACTTGTATGGAATTTCTGCTGAATTTGTGATGAAAATGACAGTGTTGCATTAATTTAAATGACCAACATAAATGACTTATTTGTTTTTATACTTCATATTATTTATTTACTTATGAAATATTGTTCATTTCCTTACTTCACTTGTTTATAGATCTAATTTCACTTGATTCCATTCTAAATATTGGTTTCATGATAAGATAACTTATTTGTTCTTATATTATATATTGTTCATTTATTTATATAATATTGTTCATTTACCTACTTTACTTATTTATGGCCCTAAAACGAAATCAATTGAAAGTAAATCTATAAACAAGTGAAAGAAAATAAGTCTATAAACAAGTGAAGTAGGAAAATAAATAATATTTGATAATTAAGTAAATGAAATATACATAATGCGAATGAACAAGTTATTTATATTATTTATTTAAATGAGAGCAATTTTATCATTTTTATCACAAATTCAAACGATATTCCCTGCGGGTTTTTAAGTAAAATTTCAAAAATTTAGGAGTCCTCTTTTTTATAATGTTTAGTCAAGTGTCCTTCACTGAATTTTTTTCATAAAAAACTTGTTTGGATAAGTGTTTTAAATTTAATTATTTTTAGAACTGTTCTCATTTTTTTAAAAAATGAAAATATCTTAAAGCTGTTTTCATTTTATTTTTCTTGTTTTCAAAATTTCTTATATTTAATTATTAGAAATATAGTCACCTTGACCAATTACTATAAAATGCTGCCACCATTAATTTTAAAACTGGATTTAAAATTAATATAATGAAACATATTTTTTTAATGTTTTCAAAAACAATTTTAAGCACTGTATTGTAAAAAATTTTTAAAAACGAAAAATAGAAACATAACCAAATATGTCCTAAGTAACCGCGCACTTTTTTTTTTAAAAAAAAAATCATGTAATGGTGCACTTTACTTAAATAGAAATTGAATGCCTACAAATCATTATTAAACTAAATATAATAATGATAATATAATTCCTTTTATTAATAAAAGGTTGTGTATAGTGGAATAGGCTAGATAGACTCTCACAACATTGTGAACTAATGTTTGAATTTTCATTAAGAGAGATGCTTATATTTAGTACCTGACCATGCATTAACACGAGGAGGATACTTGTAAGCAACAAAAAAAAAAAAATATTGAATACAATATCTATACATTAAACGTTTGGTTTTTGGCACAATCACTAGTAGATGTGTATGTCAATGAATAATATGAACTCCATGGGAAATTGTTTCTATCCATCTTAAGGTAAAGAGTGTATATTATTCCTTTGTTAGACCATCACTCTAGAATTTTGCGCTTTTTTAGACATATCATTAGAATTACATGCTTAAAATCAAACAATTAAAAAAATCTTGAGGAAGCAAATATCTATGACTATAGAAAAAGACAGTGTTTAACATATGAGGGCAAAATCACTAAAGAGAAAGTTTAGATTAACATGGTAGAAATTTTAGATTAATTAGTATGATTTGGAATTTTAAATAGAAGATATAATTTTAGCTTTTCTTCCTAAACTTTTATAGCCCGTTGGTTGATGTAAAGGATGAGCATGAAATGATACACTGCAAAGAAGTGAGATTTAGCAGAAGCTTGTTTGGCTATTTAGTAGCAGTTTTAACGGCTACGAGTGTGGTTGATTGTCAATTTATCAAACCACTACTAAATGTATCGTAGCAAACCACATAAGTCAAAACGCTACTTTAGTGTAACAGCTTTCATAATCGCTAAAGCAATTATTGCCATGCATGACCTGGATGTCATGGTTTTTCAAAATTTTTTTAGCTTAAACTTTGTGGTTCTAAATCGGTGCTAGTTTTGAAAGTTTTCTAATTTCGGTGCCAACTATTGTAGTGGTTTCTGTAGTGGGTTTAATAACTGATGCAATATTTGAAATTTTGAATTTTCGACGATAAAAGTTGGCAGCATGAACTTTTAAAAATTTGTATAATTTTATTTTATAAATTAGCAAAAAAATTTATTTGTTTAATTGTATTTACAATAATATTATTGTTTTTATATTTTAATTTATATTTAAGAAATTTTAAATAAAAATAATTTGTTGTAAAGATGCAAAAAATGAATTTTAGATATAGATGATTATAGAAAAGAATTAGCACCTGAAAAAGTAGAAGAAGAAAATGTTAGTATATGAAAACAAAATTGAATATAAAAGAAAATAAATTACAATAATGCAAAAAACTAATAAAATAAAATAAAAACAAATAAGATAATTTTTACTGGGAGAGAGGAGAGAAACGTTGAAGGAGAGAAGAGGAAGAGAAGGAGCTAAAGCTGAGGGTAATTGGTGCAAATGAACGCGGGAGCTGGGGGTTGTAGCCTGCAGCGGTTTGTGTGCGGAATTTAGTAGCGATTTACAAACGAATCACTACTAAATATGGAATAACTGTATTTACAATAATTTCACTTAAATTTACAAAATCTTTTATACTGATAATGAAAAATTTATCTATATTAAATTAATGCACAGCATGAAATAAAATTGATTTTCTTCACGCATGACTTAATCCTTATCCATATGCCTAAAAAAATTGTTATTATATTATTATTAATATATATTAAGAAAGATATAAATTGGAATTTACATAAATATAAATTTAAAACTCCCATAAGTAATTGTAAGTGATCATCTCGTTAGGGGAAGAAAATTTTCAAGTTATTTGATTAAAATGGCTTATTGTCATGAATAATATCAGTATAAATACTATATTTTATATGTGCATTTTAAAATACAACAACAATAACAACAACAACAATCATCATCATAATAAAAATATTAAATTTAACTAAAAATAAAATTTTAATAATATAAATAAAATGAAAAGATTAAAATTTTTTTAATAGGAAATGATTTTATTGGCTAGGATTTTACTTTTTTGAGTTAATTAAAACAACCAAAAAAATATAAAAATATAAAAAAATTAATTCTCTTTTAAAGGGTTTGTTTAAAAAAGGAATATTAATTTTTTAAGAATTATATTGAAAAATAATAAAAATAATAAAATAATTAAAAATTAAAGTTAATCCTTTTTAAGGATTATTTTTTAAAAAAATATAATAAAGAAGAAAAATAAATTTAATTTGTCTTTAGAATCGATTATGAAAATAGAGAAGAAAATATTGCTTAAATCTTTCAAAAATTTTTTTACCAAATTATCTCAACAATCAAAAAATTATGAGAATTAATTTTTTGAAAATTGAATCTTCGAAAAATCTTTTAAATGTGGCTGTTTTCCTTAAAAAATATATATTTACACCTAAAAAATTATAATTAAAAATTAAAAGAAGAATAAATGTCCATTTAAATTTTAGTTGAGTACAATTAATTGTGAAAATAATTGACTAAATGAATAATTTTAATCATATTTGATTAAGCTATATCATAATCTATTTGAATACTGTTTCTTTAAAATTAATTTTAACAGAATTGAAGGTGTCTAAATAATTAGTTAAAATCAATTTTAGCTATATAAATTATTCTAAAGGACATTAATTTTTAAAATTAAATTATTAATATATTTGTATCTAATATTATTAAATTTTTTAATTTTTATTTAAGAAGTAAACTATATTATTTAAATTACATTTCTATAAAATTTTAAATTATATTAATAGTAACAATTTAATTTACGTAAATAAATAACTTAATATATCTTAGTTTAAATAAATTTAGTAAAAGAGAAAGATTTAATTCTTAAATACTAAACATTAATTTTATAATAACTAATGAAGATGGTAATATATAAATTGATTTCTAATGACATCATATATATGAGCTACATCTGACGAAGATGTTAAGCATTGTTTTAAAATTTTGACAATATAAAAAATATAACAATGTCACAAATAATGCAAAATCTGTTTCTCTCTGAACCTTTACAACAATCTTTGTAATGACCTTAAATTTTAAATTAAATTAAATTAATTTTTTTCTATCAATTAATATTTTATTTGAATTAGTTTTATGGTAATTACTAAACGGAGGGTGGTGTTTGACAAAACCTTATGCTAGCAATTTTTTTCAAGATTCAAAGTTTGATTTTTTTTAAAAGAGAAATGAAAGGAGTTTAATTTTATTTTTATTAAATTTTATGTCTTTCTTATAATTTTTTCTTGGAACTTTAGCTTTTGAAAAAAAATTGATTTTGCCCCAACAATCGATGAACCAATTTTATTGATGTTTGGGTAACTTTTCTCATTAATCGATTTCTGGCCCCTGAAGTCGATTAACGAAGCAATCCAAACAGGCACTAATAAGGTAGAGTGAAAAGCTGTTTGCTCCAGTGTTTCACTCAACCCTGAAGCGTCATGTTATCTTGGCAGGAGAGCAGACTTACGCACGAACGAGAAGGAGAGTAGGCATGGCAAGCAGCCCAGGTCATCCAAGGTCATATCTCCGGTTAGAACACAGCTGTCAGAGAGGAGTGGAAACATGCAAAAAGGCTTCTAACCTTTTGGCCTCTCATGAAAGCTCCAGAAAAGGATACCTTGTATCCGCTTCTATGGATTCAAGACAAGATTGCAGCACAAATGGAAAGTAACAAAGGTTGGTGGTGAAGAAGGATGGCTCGATAGGTGAAAATCTGACACCGTGTGAAGAAGGAGAAGCCGAATCGAGTTAGAGTCCCTATATTTAGGTGATCCAGGTATGATATTCATCTTCTATATAAAGAGGGGTGGGATAGAAGTTCGGAGGCTTGAAAAACAGAGAGAACCGAGAGAGTCAGAGGAAGAGGAATAGACCAAAAAAAATGAGGAGAACGATAGAGTAAGAGGGAGCCAGAGGAGCTGGAGAAGACGAAAAAAATATAAGGGAAGAGCAATCGAGCACCTAGAGAGAGTAGAGAATGATTGAGAGCTGAAAAGAGTAGCCGAGCACTCAGGAAGAGCCAAAGGAGAGCGATCGAGCACTCTGAGGTGAAAGCGTTCAGATATGTATTAGCGTTTGAAAGCACGAGCAAGTAACGAGGGGATTAACTGCACATTTATATGTAACGACTCTGAGCTTATCCACTCCTCTACTAATTTCATATTCACTGTTTAGGCTGTTACTATTGTTTTTTTTTTTTTCCGGCATGATATACTCTTGGATTGGTTATGTTCAATGCGGTTTTTAAGGATGCAATCAATTGTTTGGTAAAAATGTTCTGGTTGTTTTGAGCTTTCAAAGGATTCTTTTTATTGCAGAAAAGTCTTGATTAGTGTTTGGACTTCAGAAAAGTCATGATTGGTGTCCTCGTTTAAAACCTAATATAATGGCCGGATATGATCCCTTAGGTTTAAGGATCCTATATCATGTTATCTTCTCTTGAAAAAGCTCGTTTTTATTTTGTTATTGCAACAGATAATTGTTTTGAGCTTTTAAATATAGACCCTTTGCTCTTTGAATTTCCATTTAAATAAAAGGTTTAAATAAATTCTGTTTGCTGTCCTAATTTGAGCTTGACATGATTTATATATGGTTATTCTTGACATGGTTTTGGTTAAAAATAGTAAAGAATATGGTTGAGAAAGGAGTTTTGGCTTGCGGATTGTTGGGGCTGTGTTATTCTTGATTGTCTTTTGTTTTGATTGTTGGGGCTGTGTTATTCTTGATTGTCTTTTGTTTTGATTCCATGCAAAGCAGCTGCACTAATAGTTAATTTTATCCTCTTGATTCTATCAATAAGTGATGGGTTAATAGTTGCATCTTTAAAGCCTCCTAGTTGAAATATTTCACTTTGGAAGATCACTTGTAGTTCTCTTTCTTCCTTTTGTTTGCTGAAAATTCGAGATTGAATGTATGCCCCTTCGTGTATCACCTTAAGGCCTTATGGGAAAAGGGAAGTTTGGAAATTTGTAAGTGGGCATGTGACATCAAGTGACGTTTTGGAGTTCTTCATTTTAAACTGATTGAAATTCCATCTTCCTGACAGCTTACTTGGTTGATTTTTATCTATCAGTGCTTGTGTGATCTTTACATGGAATTTTGCAGACATATTCCTCTTTTTTTCTGGTTTAATGTCTAAAATTTTCATAATTTTTGGAGCCCATTCAGATGGTCAAACATGCTGGTTTTTGCAGATTTGTTATAAAAATGATTTCCTCTGTTGGTTGCTACAGCTTGATTAATATATTTTTACATGCTGATACAGAGGTGATTTTAGCCCAAAATTTTGTATCCATGACACTCTATAACTGATATTTGAGACATAAAATTTCTAGAATTTTTAGATATCATTTACCTATTCGATTATATTTGTTTTTATGAGTCGGTCAATAAATCTTATATCAATTTTATAGCTTAATTGGTGAATTTTTATCTTCTTGTACACAGGAACTTTTGAGCTAAATTTTTGCACCCATATTTCTCTACATGTACAATTTGATATGCAAAATTTACGAGATTTTTAGATTTCATTTGTAGTGTCAAATATAATAATTTTTGGATGATGGACAATATAACAAGGATATTCTTAAATAACCAATATCATAAGAAAAATTCAAAATCTTTATAGACATTTAAAAGGATCATCTCTCATATAAATCAATAAAATTTCACAAGTATAAAGATCCAATTTATATATATTAAATATGGGTTCTAGATGGCCCATAATTCAAATTAATAATTTTGTTCTTATCTTTTCCCAAATATAATTTAAATCAAATGAAACATTTAAATGGTATTTTGTGGAATTTGAAGAATTTCTATAAATATTTGGATTAATAGCTTCATGTCGGATAATAAATCCTCACAGTTATCGCGATTGTTAATTTATATAGTAAATAAATAGATGGATATTGTGAATATATAATAAACATAAAAAACTAATTAATTAAATTAATGTATTTAAATAATAACGATTAAATATTTTGATCATGTAAAATTTTTAAATCTCTATAGACCTATAAGATAATCATATTATCATATGAGTTAATAAGACTTAGCAGGTATAATGATAAAGTTTTTTTTAAATATAAATTATATACATACATATGTAATAAATTAATTAAATTAAAAATTTAGTTAAATAAATATTATTTAATCTTTTATTGTGAGAGAATTTTGAATCTCTACAGATATTTAAGATAATCATATTACCTTATAAGTTAATAAGGCCTCTTGGTATAACAATTAAGATTTCTATATAAATATAAGTTATATAAATATATGCGCATAATAAATAAATTAAAATATATTTAAAAAAATATCTAATTATTTATTGTGTCAGAATTTTGAATTTTCATAAATATTTATGATAATCATATTACCTTACAGGTTAATAAGGCTTTGTAGGTATAACAATTAAGATTCTTTAAAATACACACACACACACACACATGCTTAAGAAGAAATTATTATTATTATTAATATTTAAAAATATAAGTAAATAAATCAAGTTGTTAGACTCTTTTGTCGTGTGAAATTTTAAAAATTTCACAGATATTTAGAATAATCATATTATTACATGAGCCAATAAGACTTCACAGGTATAATGGTTAAATTTTCAAAAAAATAATAGTAAAAGAAAAACAATACAATTTTAAACTCTTTTCCTTTTTTTATTTCAAAATTTCAAAAATTAAGAAAATAAAAAATAATTGAAACTAAATTACTTTTTACAATTTAAAACATACATATCAAAATTTTAAAAAAATATTTTATTTGCAAAATAGAGAATTATTTTTAATTAATTTCTCTTCAAAAAATATTTTCACCAACAAACTTATAATCTCAAACTATGTGGACTTTGATCCCCATTGCAAAGTCTTCTAATTCTGGGTCAAGTCCATCTTTGTAAATAAATAAATATTTTTTTATCTTTTAATGTCTTACACAAAAATGAGAAAGGGTAATAATTAAAATAATTTAAAAGCCATATTAATTAGCACAATAAACTTTAGGTAACCTTTCTCATGAACGGGTGTTGTGGGGTGCCTAACAACTTCTCCATACTTACTCAACTCCCAAACTTTTTGTTTTTGATTTCTTAAACTATCCTTATTTTCTTTAAATATTTTCCTAAGATTTTCCTTAAAATTTTGGTGGCGACTTCCATTTCGTCAGTTTTCACTTTGAAGGTTGAAGCCTTCATTCTTGTGTGCCGTCCGCATTGCATTTTTAGGTGCAACAATTAGGATCATTGTCACCCATATCATAATGGTCTCAAGGCTTTAATGGACTATCATATTCCCATCTTCATGTTTTTCATCTTCGATGTAGTAGACCTATTGTGCCTCTAAAGTAAAGATATAAGGCTTATCATCATCATGTTCATCGGTATGAATTAGCCGAGAGAAATTGACTGAAGTGATTTCCAATTCATTAGTAGTGATTTGATTCCTTTGGAGATCATTGTGTTTGCCTATATACATTTGAACATGATAAAAAAAACATCCTTGATAATTCAATTCAATTATATCATCAAGCTTGCCATAACAAGAGATGCCCACAAAATGCATATCATCATCAAATGAACTAGCATAACTTCTGATTTCAAAAGTTTCAAAAACACTAGAAATTTGTGTCTGCAATAGTTGATCTCTCAATAGTGTGAAGCATGAACTTGTTGTCCTTGTGCTATCAATTAGACCTGGAGAGAGTATTCTCAATTTAGGCAAGACATTATCACTATTTACAAGCTAGCGTGGAAGCACAGGGGTGAAAATAAAAACAACACAATAAAAACTAGGCCAAACTATAATTTATCCCTCAATTTGCATGTTCATCATGGTGAATGGCACAACATATGTATGCCACAGCCACAACATAGCGATGGCATAATTCACCATGATGAGACTCGTCTTCCACCATGGCACACATGCTTGTTATGAAGTACTCGAAGTTAAATTTTTGGCGTGCACCATTTCACCATAGGATATTCGATTAGAATAGTTTAAGTGATCACACAAAGCTAATTCAGTCCTCTAACTAATGGCATTAGCTTCACAACAAAATAATAACACATTTGAGAGTTGGATTCCCGAATGTAAAATGCTTCATTTACAACATTTAATACACATCTGAATGTCCCAACCTTAAACCCTGCACCACTAGCCTTCTTGGAGGCTTGAACAAAGTGCAATAGAGCAAACCACACCTGGTTGAGCAATCATACAAACATAATCATCATTCAATTACATTTTAGCCACTAAAGCCCAATTTGTTAGACATAAAAGGGCATAATTATTAACATGACATTTGGCCAACAAAATACATTCAACTTTGAACAATTCATGTTTAACATATCTAATCATGCACTTAATGAGTAATTTGGCTACATAACACAATATCATCAAGAGATACACATCTCAAGCCAAATTACCAAAATAAACATCACACGGACCATGTAAGTACAATACAATAGAATGGCATGCACCTAGTTCACAATGTAAATACATATATAGCTATGTGTGTGTGTGTGTATTCAATTACACAATTAAATCAAAAGTATATGGGTAATAGAGCTAAGCAGAGCTTGCCCATTCCTTGCTCTAACTAACCTCCCCCTTGCCTTTAGTAGAGCTATCACCTATAAAATTGTAATTATGGGTGAGATAGAGTCCTAGTAACTAAATAAATCACATTATCTATTAACTAGTCAAATTATAAATGAGTATACAAAGTGGGAAATAAAATGAATCATATAACCATAATACATTGGAACATAATACTACACATTTCATAATGCATGATCCACAAGTCCAACTAAACTTCCTATACATCGGTGATTGAATCCATGGGCTAACAACACAATTAGGCTAAGTATATGTGACTAAACTAACCCAATCTCACCAAATAAGAAATGTTACTTGACTACGGCTCCATTCCTCATCTGGACTACCCTTTATGAATAAATGGGGTGTCACATGCCTAACTACCACCATATATGGTGAGTTAGGGCTTCTAAACAAATATAACCAAACATTGAGGTCATAAATAGTGTTAGGAGATACTGTAACCTTCCCCTTATCTTCCTGATATAGGGAAAGATTAACTAAATCACCATACCTAAATCGTATTAATCAAAGACTTTATTTGAAAAGCTTGGGCCCAATACTCATTTTGCAAAATCATCAAAATCATGTTAGACAATTACATAGCAGAAGCAAGTCACATGCATTCATATAAACCATTGCATGTTTAAAAAACTACAAAATTAGGTTGGAATATGGGCCATATGCCTCAGTATGCAATACATGCACCGTGGCATGTGGCACAGAGCCATAAGCATAGTTCTTATCTGTGTCATGTGCCATGGAGCACCAGTCTAAATTTTTTGCTGCCATTTGATGGAAAAATGACCAAATTTCAACATGCTCTGTTTTCACATGCATAGTCCAATTGGAGTGATTCAAGCACCCTTATGAAACTTATCTCATAAGATAGCTAATGAGACAAAAGTTCATCATATGTGCTATCAAATGATAATAGAAAATTTAGGCTGGCACTTTATAGCGCATGGTGTCAAATGCCGTGGTGCTTGTCACAAAATATTTAGGCGTATGGCTCTATGCCACATGCCACGGTACAGGTATTGCATGTCGTGGTGCATGGCCCATGTTCCAACTTGATTTTCTTATTTTTAATGCATGTAATGATTTAGATGAATGATATGATCTATTTCTGCTACGTATTGCTCAGATGCATTATGATTTTGATGATATTGCAAAAGAGTCTTGGGCCTAAGCTTTTCAAATAAAGTATTTAATGTCTGATTAGTGTGATTGATGTGGTGAATTGTTAATCTTCTCCTGTCTCTAGAGGATATGGGACGAGGTTATATAGAGCCTAGAGGACTTTCTCCTTATTTAATCCTCCTATCTTTGACAATAGCATGAAGGAGGGAGAGGGGGGAAGTGGTTGCAGCACCTTAAGACAATATTCGAGGTGGTTCCTTGTTCTTTTGAGTAGAGGGTGATTCTATCCATAATTCAATTGGTTGAGGCTGCCAAGTAGTGGTAGGACATAGCTAAACCCATCGATGGCTGTTGTTTGACCTTAGAGTAGTATAAGGAGATTTGTTTTATTACCATATTCCTCCAACTTTCAAAGATGAAAAGTAGGTTAATCTTTATGCATTCAAGCAGGGGGACTAGAATAAGGAAGAATTTATTAGAAAGTTTAATCAACTAGCCAAGTTCTTTATGTATTTTAATGAGACAATGGATAGTTGGTAGAAAGCTAAGAGACTCTTGGGAAAGACGTAACCATAATATAGCAATAGATTGCCTTGTTAGTTGTGACCACCTTTAATGAGTTGTATAATTAACTTTGAATAATGGTGAGAATGGGCCAGGACACAAAGGTAAAGGGAAGAAGAGATAATCTTAGGAGGTTCTCATCCTCCTTAGGTCTTTCTGGAGGCATTTCAAAGTAGACTTGTTATGGTGCACATAATTTTGAAGGTTTGAGCAAGAAAGGTTTCAATAGAGGATGATAGCCTTAGGGATCAATATAAAGGAGTGGGATCAAGAGTGTTGATACTCCGAAGCCCTCTTATAACTATCATTTGTTCATGTCATTTTTATATCAATTTTCCTAGCTTTTGACACTTTTAAGGGTGTTTAGTGCATATTAGAAGCATATCAGATCATCTTTACCAATTTTGTAATTTCCAAAACTCTTGGGTAAAATTGTAAATTTCTAAAAAGTTTAGGGGCAAAGCAATAATTTTTGAAAATTAGTTTAGAAAAATAAATTTTTTTTCATTTTCTAATTTATAGTTCTTTATTAATTTCATAAGTTTAATTTGAGTTAATTCAATTTAGATTGTGAGTTATTCACTAAAATATCATTTAAAGTACACACTTTTTATATTTTAATTTATTTTTTATGAACTTTAGAAGTTACTAGGTTTAGTTTTTGCAATTAAGAACTCCTAGGAAACTTCTCATAACTAAATTCAACTCTTAATATTCCATTTAATGACTTTAATTCATTTCACTATATTTTTATAATTTACACTTAAGTTGGATAAATTCATGACACATAATTATTTGTGTACAACTTGCTATTTAATGAGTTCATTGTGTGTTTTAGGCCATGGGAAGCCCTTGGATGATGATGGCAGCCTCCCTTGCACGAAATTAGAGCCTTCGATGAGTTATTTTGATAATTAAAAGGTCACCAATGGTTGATGAAATATGAAGAAAGCATAAGAATAGTCATGGCAATTCTATCTTTTAAAATTAATTCCCTTTATCCTTGTTTTGTTATACATTTTTTTATCATCCCCATCATATTATTTTTGAAATTCTCCTTCCATTTTCAAATTATTAGTTATCTTCTATTTTCATTTATTGTCATTTTAATAATTCATTTCCAAAATTTATGGCCATACATGAAACCCTATGTGGAAGGACACTTAGATGCAGACAAGTCTCACATCACTTTAGGGCACTTGGTGGGCATAATTCCTAGCCATTAGATTGATATAAATGAGCTTTAAACATTCTAAAATAGTCTGAATTTCATGCACCATAATCACAGTCCCCTTATTCACATTTTTTCACTCATCTTCCACCTTTATTCATCTTCATCTTTTCTCTCAAGAACACCCATGAACCCTAGAATCTCTTCCACCATTTCTCTACCTTAAAACCCTCTATTTGACCATCCCAATCCACCAATCTTCTTCACTCAGCTTGCTCTTCAAACCCTAGTGCTTTATTTCTTGGTTTAGCTTCAAAATCTTCAAAGCATTTGTGGAGCTCAATTCAGCCATGGTAAAGAGTTGTGCTCAAGTGAATTTTAAGATGACTAGAAGGTAAATTTATAAGGAGTGCTAGGAGAAAAGAATGCTAGAGGAGTCTTGAAGCATCTCAAGGAAGGATAAAGGTCATGGCCACTCTCCATTAAACCTAGGTTGATGTAATCTTATTCTTAAAATTAGGATCGTTGTAATATCTTGTTCTTGTTGGCCAAAATTGGCATTTGACTTGTTGGTTTAATGTTTTTCCCTTGATTTCCCTTAGTGTTGTTGCTAGAAAATTTTTCTAGTACATTATAATTCATATAAATATTTATTTTATGTGTTGAATTTGTCTTACATTAGCTAGGCATAAATATGCTTGGTTGGTGTTTGATAAAACGTCTTATATGCAAAATTGTACATTTGGCTTACCTAAGGCTAGGCTATACTAAGGAAACCTAAAGGAAATATTTTATCACTTTACACCTAGCTAAGGAATTGATTAGGGATTTGTACAAAATTGTGTAAGGATTTAGTTAATTGAATGGGTTAGGAAGGCACATTTATACAAAATTGTGCAAGAGGTTTAATTCGGTCAAGAAAGTGGAAGCTAACTTAAGCCTAATTAAAAAGAATATACAAGGAATCTAGCTTCTCATAACTCTTAGAACTCCACTTTAAAAAGGTTTAAATACTCATATCTCCATGTCACTAGTCAATTAAGTTTTTCATTAAATCTTTCCATTTAGTTTAATTATTTAAAATCAATTAATTCTTTATTAGTTTAGTTCACTAATTAAATATTAATTAACCTTATTTAGCCTCCTTAGCAAAAATAACCTAGGTTGTTACTAGTATTGTATTAGTGTTAGCTTAGCTATTTTGGAGTGTAAGCAACTATCACTATCAAAATTTGGCATTGATGTTGGGGAGGTAAGGCTAGGTTTATTTAGGCTTAATTAATGTTTTATTACATTTATGTTTTTGTTAGCTTGGATTTCAAAAATAGTATAAAATTTATTTTCACTATTTCTTTAGCTTTTTGGGTGAATTTTAAAATTTCATCTAGAACTGCTATATAGAAGAAAAATTTTGAAATTTGGTGGTTTGAAATATTTTTATGCTAATTTCTTTTTTGCTAAAATTTTTATTTTTGGACTTGTAATTTACTCTGTGCACATTTTTAAAGCCAACAAAGTTAAACTTCCTGTTTTGGAGAAATTTAAAGCATTAAGGCAACTTGTTTGGTGCATATCTCTCTGTGTACTTCTCCAGACTGGGTCATCTTTGGCTTATTATATGTTTGTTAAGTTTTTTCTATTTTAGAGTCCCCATTATTTTTGAATTTGAGGAAAATGTTCCCTAGGTCATTTTGGAGGAAATTCTATCTCTAGAGTGCTGTAGCCCAATTTCAATAAACCACTAGGAAGTTTCTGTCTAGTCAAAAATTATAAAATTTTAGTATGTTTTTTCCTTATCTCCCCTATTTTCTTGCAACTTTTCAAGTTGATTCAAAGTGTCGATTGCTATAAGGATAGTAGACAAGCTACTGGATGCAAAAATAAGACACACCTTCTAGTGTTGAAGCTTCATGAGCCTTTCTAACCCTTTTCATTTGATATTTGTGATTTTTTTTTCATTTGTTTGCTTACATTGTTGAGATATTTTCATTCATACAGTTACAGTGGGTATATCATTTGAGATTCCTTGGTCGTTTAATCATTTTGAGCTTTATTTTGCATCATAAGTTGTGGATATAAGTTTCACTGCATTTTATGGCTTGGTTTTATCATCATGATTCATTCCATCCTTCACTTGACATGTAATGCCCTCATTGACATTACCATACAACCTTTTATTAAGTCTACTAATCATTATAAAATCATTTATTTTAAAAGTTTAGGATCCCAGATAAAACATTTGCAAAATCATTTAATACTATATCTGAGTGATAAAATATTACACAACAGAAGCATTGTGCAATAGTACCTTAAGATCAACAAGAAAACAATTTCAAATCAAACAAATCAAGCTAATCGAGGGCCTATGGGTCATGGCTCATGCCAAATGTGCCGCAACATGTGACATAAAGACCTCAGTGTTACTCTCTTTGCCATGTGACGTGGCATGTTGTCGTTCATTGACACATGTGCCACGATGCATGTATTATAATCTACTATCAAATTTCAAATTCTGATATGAACTTCGAAAGTGTGTCATTTTCACATTTGATGTTCAATTGGGGTGGTTCAAGAGCCCACATGAAGCTTGTTTCAAAATTGAACACTCAAGTGCATCTTGACCATTTTAAGTTAGAATTTGCCACTTGAGCATCTCCAATTGAAACCATAAGTCATTAACCACTTTTAGGGCCTTGACCACGTCTAATTAGACAATGTATACTTGATTGAACAATTATACACATAATATAATACGTGTATGCACAATTGGCCTATAAACTTCCCATTACACATAACTTAGGCAAATTCATATTTCTTCAATTTCATTCATACACAAGGCCAATTTCACATACATATCCCACATTCATCATTTTCGCACACATTATCATTCTTCTACTAGCTCATACTATCATTTCATCATAAACACTCATATACACAAGGCTAGGGAAATCAAATCATCAAGCATCATAAAAACTCACAGTAAATGCACACGTTTCTTAAGGCAACTTATATACACATTTACCATTACTTATATATAAATTCATTATACCAATTCTTACAAGGTTTTATTGAGAAAATCACAATTCTCGAATTGAATCTTTCCTTTGAGCACTACAACTGCCAGAACTAGAAAAATATTAATAAGCATAGATGAGATTAAAATCTTAGTAATCAATATAGTTCATTGAATGTTTATTAGCACAAATAAACATACCAAAGTAGTAAAACCAAAATATAACATATATCTTCATCATAATATAGCTTTACACATAACTTTTCTAATATAAATCCTTTTCACACATTTTCAGAAACTAGCATGATCATCTATCTATCGATCCTCTAAAGCTCCTCGATAAGAAACTATAGGCTCTATTGGATCAATTACTCATTGACTTGAGTATACTTTTGGTAATAGAAACACTCAACCAAAGGTAATCTATCTCACCTACAGACTATGGTTTTTCTTATTTCACACACTTGTGATAGAGGTGTCGTTAACTCATAACCATACCTTAACGAGCACTAGGGAGTTGCCAAACTATCTGAATGTCCTATAGTAATAGTCTCAACATAATGCTATACTAGATTACTCATGGTACTAGCTCCTGATATGCTACACCGGATGTCTTATAGTGCTAACCCAACTCTATGGATTTGTTCTCTCACATCTCCACACACATATATTCACACATACCTTGGGTAAACTTCCACCCTCTATAATCATACTTTTCACGCATGATTCACTACTTTTCCACAATTTAAACCATACATACATACATAAATACATATCAACTAAGCTAGAAATCATCAATTTTTATTTCACAAATTCCATTTCATGCTAAAAACCATTCACAATGCTAAATCATGCATAAAAACTCATAAAACAATAAATCACAATTTCATACTTTACTTTTATACAGTTATAGTAACTAATTAACATAACAAACTATATAGTTACCTCAACCATTTTGTTTAAAAGAAAGGATTACTTGTGTTCCACAACCCTATTCAAGTTTCTTTTACTATTCAACTTATCGTATGCAAGAATTTACATAATTTAAGCACCATGAGTCAAATTTACCATTGACAAAAGTGCCAATTACAACAATCAAGTAGTTAATCATTACCATTTCCCTTATTCACACTCATTCACGTGCAGTATGACTAATTACCACTCACGACAACCATTATCTTCCTCAAAATCAAATTCTGTCTTATTACTCTTTCTAGATTAGGTCAATTTGAATCTAAATCTTTAAAACTTTATCATTCCGATTCAAACCAGTCACAAAGTAAGGAAAAAATATGGAAATGAAAGCCACAAAGTTGCTAAAAAAAATAAAGAAGAAGAAAAGAAGGTGAAAAAGAAAATAAAAGAAAACTAAAGAAGTTGCCTAGCTCATTTAATTCATTTGTGTCATTATTTCTTATCATTTCTTTCCATTCTCATGATGTTAAGGAATCTACTCAATTGGAATAGGTTATCCTTTGCATATTAGGGGATATATCTTGACCATAGCATTATCTTAATGCGAACCCTATTTTCTTACATGCATTTTTTAGTTACCCTTCTATAACCTACATTATAACCTAATACAGTCCACTTGATTCTTAATTATAAGTGCTAATTTAGTGGTGAAGATGTAAAAGGGTTACAAGCTTATGATAGGGTTTATCCTAAAAAATTTTGAGTGAAATTGAATGCTTTATACATTTTGAGTAATGAGAGCAAATACTTAACCTAGAGAGGTTTACTCTTTGACATTGATTTTCGGTAAGGGTTTGTTTGTGATATGCATAATTTTTTCTTAATTATTGCCACATTAATTTATAATTTATAAAAGTTCATGAGCTAGTATTTTAGTGATTATGTTTCTTTTGTTTCTTTGTCTTAGAGTTTCTTTAGAAATTTTTTTTCACTTGATTTTGCCTAGAGTGCAAAAGATAAGTGTGGGAGAATTGATAGAACAACTCTAATTACTAAACTAATTACCTAATTGGCAAATAATAAAAATGCTAGCTAAATTGAGTGAAATGAACTTTTCCTTTTTCAAAAGAGTAGAACCCTAGAGATTAGTTAATTTTAGAATCATTATCTTCATGTGATTAGGCTAAATTAAGCTTCCCTTTCCTCTTGACCAAAGCTATCTTGACCAAAGAAGACTATTCTAAGCCAATTAACATAATTAGCTAATTTTTCTAAGTTTTAGATCAAAGTCTCTGGTTCAATTAACCAATTAATGCAAAAATTAGCCAAGTGAATCACTCAAATTCTCATCTCAAATGCCATGGCCAAAGCAATAAAGTGAGCAACCATGAAATTATGTCAATCTATTCAACAACACAAGCATTAACATCACAAGGTTATGCAATATCAACACATGTAATTCACTAAATGAAAAACACAAGGCTATGTGCGAAAAAAAAAGTGGCTAAAATCACCAAGGTAGTAAAAGGAAGAAATTAACCAACAACAATCCTCTTCTCTTTACATCAAGATCAAATTCAAATTAGAATTTACAAGCCAAGATGATCAAACTCTAGACTAAGATATCAAGTCATCTAGTAAAACAGAAAAGAATAGCAAACAAAAGATACTTAGCCAATTGAAGCTCTAGATTCATCTTCCATCTTCATCTCTCTAGGAATCCACCAAGAAACTTAGCTAACCATCTTCATTTTCAAGAACCTTAGAAAAAGCACCTCTTGGCCAAAATTCATGTAAGTTTGGATGAAGAAAGTAGCTTAAATCCTTATGAGAACGGAAGGGTGGGATGAGCAAGGAGAAATATGAAGAATGGTGTAGGTTTTGTGGAGATTTGGTAGTTGAAAATGGAGGTTAGGGTACTGAAAAATGAAGTAAGTAGAGAGAAGGTGGAGAAAATGAAGAACGAGATGAACTAAAGGGAGAGAATGAAAGAGATAATGAAATGTGTATGGTAGATCTAAAAAAATGAGGTGTGGGACATGAAAAATGAGTTGGCTTCAGCTGACCCTTAATTAAAATAAAACAATACAAAATAAAAAGAAATTTTGGGGCTTTGTCATACTTGCTAGGTGGCATCCTTCTATTGGTTTATAGATAATTTTAATGTGTGTGTAATTTATCATTTGTTATCCAAATTATTTAAGCTGATTTAATCTCCCAAAAATAGAAAAAATGATGTCCAAGCATCAGCCCTTTGACCTTAAGGAGTGTTGACTTCAATTGCTTAATTGATGACAAGTCACATGCCACCTAATCACATGAATCACATAATTCAATTAAATAACATGCGACATAATAAAATATAATTAAATTCTTGAATTAAATTCATAATTAGAAGGAAGAATTTATTAAAATAAAAAATTTTTAGACTACATAAAATTATATAAAAATTTTCATACAAAGACAAACCAAAAATTAGGTCAAACTAAGACACTTAAAAAATTATTAACTTTTTATTTAATTACACCCAAACTAAAATGAATTTCTAAAATTTAATTTGACCACTCATCTTTTGGACATAAAATACATTTTGTCAACTTTTTCTTGTATATTTTCTCAAAATTTTTTTTGACCAAAATACCCTTTGTATACAAAACCTAAACATTTAAGGCAAATTTTCAAATCTAATGCAATGAATGCACTTTGAGGTGATAAAATATTAATAAAAGAGTCTTAATTAACAAATAAAAGTGTGTAACAAATGTGTTCTATCAGATGACTGACCATGGATATTTAAGAGAATTACTATAACTTGTTCAAGGATACAGTTATCATAGTGAACATGCAATTAATATGATAACAAAAGATATATTCATTAAATAATAATTTTCATAATGCAATTATTGGCCTTGGGGCACAATCTCTAACATCCTCCTACTTACACTAGGTACAATCATTAACTTTTCTAATTCCCATTGTCCTGACATGATGCTCATGCTTTGCCTGTGCAAGAGGCTTTATAAAAGGATAAGCAACATTGTCTTCTCTAGCTACTTTGTATATTTTTATATCACCTCTATCATTAATCTATCTAATAAAGTGAAAATACTTGAGTATATTCTTAGTCTTTTGGTGTGACCTTACCTCCTTGGTTTGTTCAATTGTGCCTGTTGGACATAATGACTTGTGACATTATGTTTAGTTTAAGTTTTGATGATGACAATATATATATATGAGTTAACTATGATGATGCCTAATTATTTTCTCATATATATATATATATAGTAGTTAACCATGACTATGGAACTAGTAGTTTAAAGCATTCTTATCTATATTGTTCAACATTACATGAAATTTGGAAAAATAATTTGTGTGTATTAAAGTTAATTTATACTATCATATTTTTCCTTACCTTAAATTAATTTTATATCCGAGAGTGTTCATATTATTATCTTTCATAACTTAAATATATGCATATTTATACTAATCATTTTGTTCATCATATATCATTTAAGGTTATTCAAAGTAAAGATGAGAGTGAGCATGAAGAGGAAGAAATCAAAGACATCATTAGCATGCATGCCACACTCAAAATGAGAGAACATAAAGAGAAGGATGACCGAAGAAAAACTTAAGAAGAATGAAGACATTTATATAAGCTTGGGTGTGCCTTGGAAGCCTTGGATTTGATAGGCATAATATCATTAGGCTATAAGCCTTTATGTTAAACTCATAAATTTAGATATTGGTTCAAGATATTTTAAATCAAAAGATGCATTTTAGCTCTTAAGAAAAAGAGTGAGATATAATTTTCCATGATCATGTTTTTCATTTTTGATCAAATATATCTCACAAAGTTTGAAATTTTTTGATTACTAACTCTATAAAGTTTTTAAAACTATTTTTATTCGCTTAAAATGGAGTTAAGTTGAAAAAGTTAGAAACACTTGAAGTCTAAACTTTGAAATGATAATTGTGCAGAAAATCATATTTGACCTTTAGTCATATTTCTTATCATATCTCTCATTACATAGGTCATTTTTACATGAAACATATCTTATTTGAAACTAGACCCCGGCATATTTTCAATGAAAGTATATTTATTAAAAATTGAGTTCTATTGGGAAAGATATGAATTTTAGAATTTGAGTATTGAGATATTGATTCAGCATAGCATTTAGAGTTTCATTCACTCTCTTGATCATATCTCAAAATTCACATTGAATTCTAGCTTGAAACTTGTTTCATCATAAAAGATAGACTTTAATAGCTTTCCAACGACACATAATTTGTCAGATTTAGAGTTGTATTGAGTGAGTTCGAGTCTTACGAAATTATATGTAGTGACACTCCTCAAAACACGCGTGATTCATCCTGAGATAGCCTCAATGTCCATTTCAAGCATGACACCTCACTGCACTCACATGTGAATCAGCATCTAGAAGCCTTGTTTTTCATTGAACAGCTCTTTGGTCCATAATACACATGAAACACTTTGTCACACGCATAAAACATCCTTTAAAGCCTTATTTTTCATTCTATAGCTTTTGTGGTCCAAAACATGCGTGAAGCACTTTCTGCCCACACGTGATTTGTCACTTGGGTAATATCACATGATATTTCAAGTGAGATTTATCATGTCTCAAGCGAGATTTGTCACCTTTATACGTGAAATTGCCATTTTACATGTGAATGAGCTTTGGTTCCACACGAGAAACACCACCAATGACTATAAATAGTCATGTGATGTCTCTAACACTTATTTCATTCTATGAGCTGTGAATTTAACACTCCAAACTTATCTTAACAAATGATTAAGGGAAAATAACAATTAAGGACCATTTAAGAACATTAATCCTAATTAATGATCATAATATTTTGAAATTTCAGTTAAGGACCATGGTCTTTAATTGAGATAAAAAAATATAGTTTGTGAGATGGGATTAACTAACATTACTTAGGGATTTACTAACCCAATTTAAGAAAATTGTTAATGTATATTGTGAAAATATGAAACTTTACTTAGGAATCGATTATTTAATAAAAAATGCCATTTGAGAATTTACTAACTTGACTTAGAAAAACTTGTAATGTATATTGTAAAAATATGAAACTCCACTTAGGAATCAAATGTTTAATAAAAAGTGCCACTTGGGAATCAATTGTTTCACAAAAAGTGACTTGTCCAAATTGAGATTTTTTGTTAAACAATTGATTCCTAGATGGTGTTTTATATTTTCACAATATATGTTAGAAATTTTTTCAAGTTGGTTAGTAAATTTTAAAGTAGCAATTTTTATTAAACAATTGATTTCCAATAGGGTTTCATGTTTTCACAATATATGTTAGCAATTTTATCAAGTTGGGTTAGTAAATCTCTAAGTGACATTAGTGAATCCCACCTGACAAACTACATTTTTTATTCTAATTAAAGACCATGGTCCTTAACTGAAATTTCAAAATGTCACAGTCCTTAATTGGAACTAATGTTCTTAGAGGGTTCTTAATTATCATTTTCCTAATGACTAACCTCAGAAATCATTGAGATATAAAATTCATGTTCATATTACTCTTATTATATGAAAATTATTATTCTTGACCTAATATCATCTATATCATCATTATTTGAGTATTAGAGTTTTATTGTACTCATCATTACTATTAGAGAGAGTTTCAATTGAGTGATTTACATATTCAAAACCATTGTAAAGATGAAGAAGATATTTTCCTTGTAATTAAAAGAGGTTGTTCTCTTGGGAAAAAAAGCTCTAGTGAAGTGAGTTGTTGTAAAGGCTTACAAGTGCCCAAACTAAATTTGTGATTGTATTATGGTGGCAAGCACCTATTTAAGCTTGTATTATAATGAAGAAATCTCAAGTAGTTGCTTAGGAATTAAATGTAGGCTCAAGTGGTGGAGCTGAACCAGGATAAATCATAGTTTACACTCTTTCTTCCTTTAACTCTTTGTGTTTTCAGCAATATTAGTTAATGCTATGTTTTAGTGTATAAAATTGAATTTTATATTTTTACATACTCTTACTCAAACTTTCACTTAGAAATTAATTTTACACATATTGAGCTTGTAAAAATTACTTTAGCATTCTTGTAATCAAAATTTAGAACTCGAATTTACTCAAACTTTACCTTGCACACAGTTTTACTAAAAATGTTTCAAAAGAACTAAAATTTCCATAAACATGTAATTCATCCCCTCTTGGATGTGTTGTTGTATCTAACAGCACCGTTATTGTTATAGAACAAGTTTATTAGATATGAGATACTAGGCCCTACTCTTAGTTCAGTAATGAACTTCTTGATTCAAACAACTTCTTTAGTTGTGTAATGCCTTTACTAACATAACCATTCAATCCTTCACGCAATCACATCAAAACTTTAAAATCATTTTCTTTGAAGGATTGGGATACATAATATATTTGAAAATCATTCCTTTAAAATACTCAAGTTGTAAAATGTTACACAACAGAAGCACTATGCATAAGCCATCAAAGTCAACAAGATAACATATTTAAATCAAGTAAATTAAGCTAAAACAAAGGCCATATGCCGTGGCTTGTGCCATAGGTGCATCATCATGTGGCACAAAGACACTAACTTCACACTATATGCCATGCACGGCGGCATGTTGTCACATGTTGACACATGTGCTATAGCTCACACACCAAATTCTGCTATCAAGTAGAAGCTTTTGGTGTGCATTTTGGAGGTGCACCATTTTTGCATCTGATGTTCAATTAGGGTGATTCAAGTGCCCCTATGAAACTTCTTCCACAATCTAACCAATGTATTTGATTTCATTTAAACTTGATATCTCATTTAAAAATTGGATATCGAAGTGCATTTTGACTATTTTAAGTTAAGATTTATTGCTTAAGCATCACCATTTGAAACCACAAGTCATTGGCTACCTCTAAGGCCTTGACATCATCCAATTGGATAATATACACTTGATTGAACAGTTATATAAGCAATATAACATGTGTATACACACATTTGATTTGTAAATCGCCCATCACTCACATTTAGGCAAATTCACATTTTCTCATTTTCAATCATACATTTAGGCAAATTTACATTTTCTCATTTTCAATCACACAATTTCCAATTCTACACACATATCAAATACCCCACCTGTATACATAGTAGGCTACTAGCCTAAAATGTCACTTTCATTCCATAAACACATAGACACATATATGTACACTATGGGCTGGGAGATTAAAACTATAATCACATATATAACCAAAAATGTGTATGCACAATATATCCATCCCTATGGAAACTTATATACATACACACTATTAACACACGAATTCATTATACCATCTTACAAATGGGCTTTTCAAAGAAATCTTTACTCAATTGGTTTCCTTTCCCTTCACACCACTAGTGCCAAAACCTGAAAAATATAAATGACAATGAGTGAGATTAAAATCTCAATAACCAATATAGCTCATTTAATGTTCATTATCACAAATAACTATGCCAAAGAAACAAAAATCAAAGTAAGGTTTTATGTATCATAGTAAATATAGAATTTCCTCCTTTCAAGCGTTTCCACACAATTACAAGCAATAGCATGATCATGTATCTATCAATCCTCTAAAACTCCCAAACATGAAACTATAGGCTCTCCTAGATCAATTGTAACACCCTCAAATTTATAAACCGATTTTTTGTAAATTATTAATTCAATAAATTTTTTTTTCATTGAACCCTTATCATACCCTTATCATGGTAGAAAAATTTCTACCATGGTACATCTAAGACAATATACCACAGGTCTTAAAATATCTTAAAAAGTAATTAGAACCATAAGGGACAGATAGGATCCTCATAGCATGATATTTAAATCAGGTCATGAATCAAGAGGGACAAACATAATCCTCTTGGTCATATAAATGCATTTAATAAAAAGGATTAGAGTTTACATGTTATCAAAATAAGAAATGTCCTAAGTTGGCACAAGATACATTGTATAATACAAAATGAGAGGCAACGTAAAAGATGGTGTCTCATACACCAAAATTACGCCTCTGGTGCTTTCTCGACCGGACTCACTCCTGTAAAAATGTTAACCACGAGGAATGAGACTTAAAAGTCCCAGTAATCAAAAATTAATATCTAATGATACATGCGGTTGTAACTAATCATGCGATTGCTAAGTAGGCACACAAAATATTTAACTGAATAATATTTTCAAACAAATTGAACAAGTATTTAATTTGCATGACTGTACCTTATATCCTCCTTTTGCCACGCTTGGACGCCAAATCACCCAGCCAAAGGTGAGTTGGACCAAGCGACACGCCACTCATTGGGTTCAATGAGGGCTTACCACGTGGTAATAATTAACTGAATAGAAATTCCTATTAACACCATACATTAAAATACCCTGACAAGTCATGCATCATTCAAATATTCAAACAGAAATATATCCGAACAATAATATCTCATCATGATAAACAAAAATAAATTTTTAACCCACTTGGCAATAATTTCAAACAAGTGTATACAATATTTATTTTCAATAATTCATAAATTTTTTCAAACAATAAAACAACACATAACCATTCACAAACACACCCATCACAACACATTAATAATGGTTACCTTGTGTCTTGAATAATAAGTTCCCTTTCACAACTCCTTTTTCACCACTATCTTTGTCAATATAATCTACGTAATTATTTCACAATACTATATATTAATTTTACATTAAAATTAATTAATAACTCTAATTTAAAGAGCTAGAAAGTCGTAGATCTAAAATCCATATTGACACTAATTTAAGATTTATGCCTCATTTAACTTCCCAAATTCTTTTCTAAAATTCTCGTACCCTAATAAACTATTTTTAAGTTTCAAATCACTTCTAGTATCATAATTTCATCCATCTATATTCTAAAAATTCGTTCAAAAATATATTAAAAATTTTAAAATTATCCTGAGGCCTCAAATCACATTTTTATAACCTCAAAAATACTTATTCATATTAAATAACTATTTAATAACTAGAGGTTCATCCCTACATCTCAGATTCAACATAAATTCAACAATATAGATCTAAATTTTAATTCAAAAATTTTTAAACATGAGTTTCAACCTCAAAAAAATATTCTATAATATTTATTATATCCCTAAGAGCTTTAACCTATATTTTTAATCCATCATATCATTAGATTAACTATCCTATAGAAAAATCCTAATCAGAATATTTACTCTATCCTACAAAATAATCATATCACTAGAAAGCTAATATTATTTAGAAAATAACTATAAAATTAATTTTTTAATTAAATAAATTTTTAAATGCTAATTTAAACAGGAAAGTTAGAACATACTTGAAGAAAAAGAAAATAATCCCCCCTTGTGAGAAGACGCCGAGCAATGTGAGAGGAAGAGAAAAAAATAATACAAAAATAGGATTTTGAGTCCCAAAATTATATAAAGAAAAAACTACAGGTCTGAATTTAATTATTCAAATCTTTGGGCCATTACTTGAAATTTTCACAAATTACATCTTGGGCCCTTAGTTGTAATTTTCACAAATTGCAAAAATTTTTTTTTTCTTCCTTCTGCATCTCCTCATGCCTACTGCGTCGCTCCTTTATACACGAGAAGCGTTTCTTTCTTCCCACATCTAACTGATGTGGGACTTCTACAGTCCTTTTTTTTACTTTCTTTTCTTTTTTTTAACTCACACACACACATATATTTTTTTTATTATTCTAAATCTTAAAATTATATCTTAATAAAATATTTCTTATATAATTTTTAAACCTAAGTTTTAAATTCATAATTAAATTTCTAATCAATTTATTATTTCTAAATAATCTCAAATAATATAAATTCCTATTATTAACTTAAATTCCATATTTCTTTTTATCTAAAAATTAGGATGTTACAATTCTCCCCTCCTTTTAGAAATTTTGTTCTCAAAATTTAATAGATAAGCTTACAAGCTATGTACCTAAGCAAATAAATGTGGATAATCTCGCCTCATGCTCTCTTCGGTCTCCCAGGTAGCATCACCTAGAGCTTCACCCTTTCAAATTACCTTCACAAGTCGGATGGTCTTATTGCACAGTTGTTTGTCCTTAAAGTCCTCAATTTGCTCCGATTCGGATCTAAAGGTCAAATTCTCCCTCAATTCCACTTCTTCAGGTTCAATAACATGGGAGGGATCCGGGTTGTACTTCTTCAGCTGTGATACGTGGAACACATTATGGATACCTGTAATCTGTGGAGGCAATGCAACTCTATATGCAACAGGTCTAATTCGCTCCAAGATCTCATACGGGCCCATAAATCTAGGTGTCAATTTCTTTGCCTTAATGGATCTACCAATGCCTGTCACCAGAGAAACCTTTAAAAATACATGATCTCCTACTTCAAACTCTAACAGCCATCTCCTCTTATCAGCATAGCTCTTCTGTCGGCTCTAAGCTGTTAGCAATTTTTGCTTAATCATAGCAATCTTCTGGGTGGTCTGTTCTACAATTTCTGGACCAATGATACTCCTCTCACTTAATTCTGTCCAATACAAAGGCAATCTACACTTCCTTCCATACAAGGCCTTATAAGGCGCCATCTCAATACTAGAATGATAGCTATTATTATAAGCAAATTCAGCTAATGGCAAATGATTATCCCAACTACCTGGTAGTTCAATGGCACAAGCTCTCAACATGTCTTCCAAGTCTGGATCATCCTCTCTGTTTGTCCATATGTTTGGGGGTGGTATGCGTTGCTAAAACTCAGTCTGGTACTCATAACCTTCTGTAGCACACCCCAAAAGTTTGAAGTGAACCTTGGGTCATGATCTGACACAATTCTAGAGGGTATACCATGAAGTCTAATTATCTCCTTAATGTATATCTCAGCAAATTTCTCTAATGTAGAGGTAAACTTGATCGCTAAAAAGTGAGCCGATTTGGTGAGTCGGTCTACTATCATCCAAATAGCATCCTTACTCGAGGGTGTTCTTGGCAGTCTAGTGATGAAATCCATGGAAATATCATCCATTTTTACTTTGAATATCTAACATTTTGCAGCATTCCAACTGGCTTCTGATGTTCTATCTTGATCTTCTGACACGTCAAACATCTAGAAACAAATTCGGTTACATCTCTCTTCATTCCTGGCCACCACCAACCTCGCTTCAAATCATGGTACATTTTAGTTATACCAGATGAATTATATATTTGCTCCTATGAGCTTTTTCTAAAAGGATATTCCTCAATCTTGGATCATTAGGTACACAAACTCTACCTTTATACCTCATCTCTGTGTCATCAGAGATGGTAAAATTTAGGGCCTTACCTGCCACTATCTCCTTCCTTATATTCTTCAAGTAGTCATCACTTTGCTGTGAGACTCTGAGATCTTCCCAGAATTTGCTCTCAAAGTCTACTACCTGGAGTGTGGCCATTTGATGTTCAATCACATCTATTGGAACATCATGAAAACTGTTCCACAAATGATATTCATGAACCATCAAATGTACAGCATGAATAGTCTTCTTACTTAAGGTGTCAGCTACCACGTTAGCCTTACTCGGATGGTAATGTAATCCAAAGTCACAGTCCTTCAGAAATTTCATCCATCATCGCTGCCTCATATTAAGCTCTTTTTGATCAAATAAATACTTCAGGCTCTTATGGTCACTGAAAATTTGAAACTTAGATCCATACAAGTAGTGTCTCCATATCTTCAAGCAAACACAACTGCAGCCAATTCCAAATCATGTGTAGGGTAATTTTCCTTGTGTGGCCTCAACTATCTGGAGGAATAGGCAACTACTCGGTCATTTTGCATCAAAACACGTCCTAAACCCTTTAAAGAAGCATCAGTGTATAGAGTGTACGGCACCATAGGGTCAGGAATAGTCAACACTGGAGTAGTGGTTAACCTCTTTTTCAATTCTTGGAAAGCAGCTTCACATTTGTCAGTCTAAATAAACGGGGCATCCTTCTTAGTCAGCTTAGGTAAGGGCATCACAATTTGCAAAAATCCCTTAATAAAGCGACAATAATAACCTGCTAAACCTAGAAAGCTTTGTATCTTGTAACAGATTTTGGCTGTTCCCATTTCATCACAGCATCAATCTTGCTAGGATCCACCACAACTCCATCTCTGGACACAACATGGCCCAAAAACTTTACTTCTTGGAGCCAAAATTCACACTTGCTTAATTTGGCATAAAGCTTATTTTCCTTCAAAACTTGCAAGATGATTTTTAAATGCTAGCCATGAGCCTCCTCATCCTTTGAATAAATAAGAATGTCATCAATAAACACTACTACAAAGTTATCTAAATAGGGTCGAAAGATCCTATTCATGTAATCCATGAATACCACAGGAGCATTCGTAAGTCCAAACGGTATCACCATGAATTCATAATGCCCATATCTCATTCGAAATGCTGTCTTAGGTATATCCTCCGCTCTTACTCTCAATTGGTGGTACCCTGACCTTAAGTCAATCTTCGAGAAAATTGTTCATCCTACAAGCTGATCTAGCAAATCATCGATTCTTGGAAGTGGATATTTGTTCTTGATGGTTACTTTGTTCAATTGTCTATAATCAATGCACAATCGAAGGCTTCCATCCTTCTTCTTCATAAAAAGAACTAGAGATCCCCAAGGTGAAACACTTAGTCTGATGAAACCCTTCTCAAGTAGCTCTTTAATTTGCTTTTTAGTTCTGCTAACTCTGAGGGGGACATTCGATAAGGAGCCTTAGAAATTGGCCCTGTACCAGGTACCAATTCAATTGAGAACTCTACCTCACGCTTCAGGGGTAAACCGGAGACTTCGTCTAGAAATACATCTGCAAATTCTTTGACAATAGGAATATTCTTCACGCCTTCATCAATCTCAGCTTGGATAGAGAAGAAAACCATGTAGGCCTGGTAACCCTTCTTCATATATCTATCAACTTGCGCCGCCGATAAGAAAACATATCTTGAGTCTCGACTGGAGTCACCAACAAAGAAGATAAAGACATACTCCTCTCTCTACAATCTAGGATAGCACCATTTACTGCCATCCAATTCATTCCACAATTACATCCATACCTCTCAATAGTAGGATAATTAAGTCCATAGTTGTTTTCCTATTTTTAAACTCGACCACTAGGTTAAGGCATGCCTTAGCAGTCCTCACAGATTCTCCCGCAAGAGTAGACACATTCATATCAAAAGGTAAAATACACACAGGCAAATCAAGGTTCTTTACACAAGTTTTAGAAATAAAAGAGTGTGTAGCACTTAAATCAAACAGTGCAACAATATCATGATGAAGGATTTTGATGTTACCTCTAATGACATCTGGGGAGTTCATCATGTCCTGAGTAAGGGCAAACACACGGCTAGAGATAGTAGGATGCTGGGAAGGGTTCTTCATGTTTGAGCTCTGGTTGTCTCCATAAAACTTTTCAATGTGACCGGGTTTGCCACAAATGTAACAAACCCAGCACTGTCCAAAGTAACGGTGCCTGCATTTAGTGCACTGTTGAGAGCTCGCTGTACTCGGGGTAGGTGTAGAAATAGTTGGGCGGGCCCCTCTGTGACCCTTGATAATCATATGATAGCTCCTCTGTCCTTGGCCCTTTTGAAATGGACCCTTCTGCCTTCCCTGGTTTCCATAGCTGCTTGAACCCTGATGGTTCTTTTTCGTAATGCCTCCGGTGGATCGAGGGTAGGTTGGGGGTCTACTATATAAATAACCCCTCTTCTCTCTCTCGACCTCCTTCTTACTGTGAGTTACTACTTGTAGTTTTATGCACATTTCATCATAATCTCAGATATCTAGATGAGCTAATTGCTCCCTGAATTCTGGTCTAGCCTTCTCCAATAAGCGCTTGGCCTTCCATTCAGAATCATCCCTATATTGCAGGTACGTGGAGTATCTAGATAACTCTTGAAACTTAACAATGAATGTGTCCTCATCAAGGTTCCCTTGCTTAAAGGCATGGAACTCAGCTTCCTTCTCAGACCTTAACTCTGATGGAAAGTAATGCCTGAATAATTTTTCCTTAAATTCCTCCCAAGTGAGTATAGAATCATCCCTGAGTCCTGCTGTCTCCCACCAATCTCTTGCTCCCTTTACTAGGAGCACTAATGCTACTTGCACTTTCTGATTACTGGTGTATGTGACTACTCGAAAGATGGACTCGAGTCTCTTCACCCATTCCTCTACCATAGATGGTTTAAGGTTACCATCAAATGTAGGAGGGTTAAACTTCCTAACAGTTTCC
The DNA here is from genome assembly GCF_029017545.1 of Prosopis cineraria. NCBI lineage: Eukaryota > Viridiplantae > Streptophyta > Magnoliopsida > Fabales > Fabaceae > Prosopis > Prosopis cineraria. The sequence continues at coordinate 14,700,294 of NW_026555335.1, forward strand.
CACACATCAGTAATGGTCGGTGGAGCTCTCTGTTCCTCCTACCTAATTTCCTCCATTCTAGACTCATGATCTCTCGGAGTGGCAGGATGTGAGGAACTGCCTTCCCCCACATGACTCTCAACATGAGCCCTATCTCTATTTTCAGTTACCTTTTGCCTCTTTAGCTCCATCAACTCTTGTTTGTATCCTTAAACCTTGTCTGTTAATGTTTTTACAAGAACTCTCAATTCCGCCAAGTCAGGCTCCTCATTTGGCAGTAGCGGTGGTGGGTGCTCATATTAGAATCTTGAGTTACCGTGAGTAACAGGCATTTTCTCTCCCCTCTTAAAGGATACAAGATATAAATAATAAAATTAGCCTAGCTATATAATGGCCATACAATGATAAGCACCATAACAATGTATATAGCCAACCAACTATATGCAATGCACCACATATAATAAATACATATTAAATTCACACAAGTAATAGTTTCAAACAAAAGTTTAAATAAGTATTACTAAAATAGGGCTCGAAACATGATGCTTTGATACCAATATGTAACACCCTTAAATTTATAAACCGATTTTTCGTAAATGATTAATTCAATAATTTTTTTTTCATTGAACCCTTATCATACCCTTATCATGGTAGAAAAATTTCTACCATGGTACATCCAAGACAATATACCACAGGTCTTAAAATATCTCAAAAAGTAATTAGAACTATGAGGGACAGACAGGATCCTCATAGCATGATATTTAAATCAGGTCATGAATCAAGAGGGACAAACATAATCCTCTTGGTCATATAAATGCATTGAATAAAAAGGATCAAAGTTTACATGTTATCAAAATAAGAAATGTCCTAGGTTGGCACAAGATACATTGCATAATACAAAATAAGAGGCAACGTAAAAGATGGTGTCTTATATACCAAAGTTACGCCTCTGGTGCTTTCTCGGCCAGACTTGCTCTTGTAAAAATGTTAACCATGGGGAATGAGACTTAAAAGTCCCAGTAACCAAAAATTAATATGTAATAATGCATGCGGTTGTAACTAATCATGCAATTGCCAAGTGGGCACACAAAACATTTAACCGAATAATATTTTCAAATAAACCGAACAGGTATTTAATTTGCATGACTACATCTTATATCCTCCTTTCGCTTGCTTGAATGCCAAATCACCTGGCCAAAGGTGAGTTGGACTAAGTGACACGCCACTCATTGGGTCTAATGAGGGCTTACCACGTGATAATAATTAACCAAACAGAAATTCTCATTAACACCATACATTAAAATACCTTGACAAGTCATGCATCATTTAAATATCCAAATAATTTCCAAACACACATATCCATGGTATTGGATAAAGGTGTCATTGACTCTTAACTACACCCTAACGGACACTAGGGAGTCGCTAAACTACTTGGATGTTCCATAGTAACAATTTTAATATAATGCTGTATTGGATTATCCATGGTACCAGCTCGTAAAATGCTATATTAGATGTCCCATAGTGCTAGCCCAACCATATGGATTTGTTCACTCATATTTCCAAACACACACATCCACACATACCCTGGGTGAACTCCTATCCCTTATGATTATGCTTTACACGCATAATTATTTGCTTTTCCACACTTTATACAATATATATATATATATATATCAATCAAATCCAATAATCATTAAACTTTCATTTTATAAACCTATTTCATGCTAGACTTGTTTACATTGATAAATCATGCATAACAATTCACAAAACAACAAATGCATAGTTATACATTTTACTTCTACACAGTTATAATAGCTAATCAACATAACAAATTATATGGTTGTCTCAACCCTTTTGTTCACAAGAAAGGGTTTTTCATGTTCTAAAACTTCACTCAAATTCCCTCTCGCAATTTCAATGTGTCACACACAATAATCTACACAATTAAGGTACCTAGAATCAGCCTCTTCATTAACTAAAAGTATCATTTATAACAATTTAGGTATTTAAATCACCTTAAATATTGGGTCTAAGTTCATTTCTACTTATTGTACCCAACCACTTCCATTTCAAGTCTTAATATGTCTCTTTTAAAATTTCACCCATTTCTCTCTCTCTAAATCTAACTAATTTAAGCCTAAAGCTTTAAAACTTTATTATTTCAATTCAAACTAGTTATAAAGTCTTAGTTTAGTTGTAAAGGACCTTTTTATTACTATAAGGTAAGAGATTATCTTCTTAAAACTTCCAAATTCAATCTATCCCTAGTTTAAACTATGAGAAAATAAGGTAGAATTAGAAGTTTAAGGCAGTATGAGACTTATTTAATGAGTAACAGTCAAAAACATTGTCCTTACTCCCAAAATTTATTGCTCTAGTAGAGCTCCTTTTCTTTTCCATGCTTGAACCTCTTTTCTTTATTTTCTCTTATATTTTCACAAGCTAACACGTCCTAATTTATCATAATTCTGTGCCATACATCACGGCGCATCCATCTCTAGCCATGGTGTATGGCACGGTGAGGAAACTCCTTGCCGCAATCACATGCTCTGCTTCATAATGTCATTCTCTCACTCAAATCTATTCATATAACATCCCAAAGAGTCAAAATAACACTCCATCATTCAAAGTCCTAAGCTCACATTAAATCGCTAATTCATCCCTTAATCAACATAAATGTCAGAATCAAAAATTTGGATGGCAAAGAGGTTCACTCCCCTTACTATGTAAATGTTGTGCACACCCTTGCTGTTATGACATCAAGCTAGTGTCATAATAGTACTTGGGACTAACTTCTAGAGCACACCATTTTGCCATTCGATGTTCAATTTGAGTGATTCAAGTGTCCTTATGTAGCTTTTTAAGCCATCTAACTATTGGCACTAGTTTCACCTCCAAATACTGAACCATATAAAAGTTGGACACCTAGACATAAAATTTCCATTTTCCTTCCAAAACACACACAAGGATGTCTAAACCCACCGACCCAGTGTCAATAACCCTAGAACCATTTGAACTAACTCAAATAGACTACAATGTACTTGATTGACCAATCATACAACAACAATTGCATTCCAAACATTATTTAGGCCATTAAAATCTTGAATTTACATATATTAAGGGGTGGCCATAAATAGCATCCAACAATTATGCATTCACCAATACATATGTAAATATCATAATATTGTCTCTTATACTAGTATCTTAACCTTTAACAGCAATTTTATTGCAAATACATCATCTCAGGTTAAGATACTTGCTATTACACATTTTCATGAAAGTGAACCCCAAAACATGATATGAATCTAAGTTGACATAAAATTCATATATTATTTATTACAATACTAAAAGAGTGGGAAGGACTATACAGACTTAAGCTCTTTAATTCTTAGTAAAACCTTCCTTCCCTTTGGCCCTTTCAAAGCCTCCACCTATAAAATATAACCATGAAAGTGATTCAAGAGCTCAATAATCAAATAATTTAATCTAACTATTCACATATAAGAATAATGTATAGGTATGTAAAGTGGCAATAGCACATGTGATTTAGTTATCAAATAAACATATACACATGGCTATACAATCATAACACTTACATGATTAACACACACCATCTTATAACTTTATTATTTCCTTTGACTGAATATGTGAGCTAACAATTCAATAAAACTAGGTCTATGTGACTAGATCAGCTTAAACTCACTAATTATAGGAGGTAGCTTTGGCCAAAGTGCCTTTGCCCATTATGGACCACAGAGTCTCCCTTTCCTTGAATACCTGGTATGTCATATGTCTAATCTATCTCAAACAGTATTAGAACTTTTAAGTAAGAATAAGACTGTACACCAGGGCCTCCATGGTACCAATATACTATATGAATTTCCTATAATGTTCCCTGACAACTCTAGAATGAACTCCCACTTTCTTACAATGATCATGCTCATATATTTCCATTCACAAAGCTACACATATGTGAATTATTCCAAGACAATCCTTACCATAATAAATCATATAATTTCACAAGTATGTACACTTATGATTTTGGCATAAATCTCTTTTGAAACTCCAAATATGAAAACATATATATACAATCCACTCTATGTAGAGTTTTAAATTTCTTATCATTTTACATACTAATATTATACTGGTTCAAAACAATAATACATTAGCTTTTGTAATTCTACGCAACCATCTGAATATGAAAATAGTAAGTTTCGATCATTTAGTTACCTCAACTTTTTTGTCACAAAAAGGGTTACCATGGCAAATTTTCCAACTTCACAAGAGTCCACTCGTACAACAACACAAGTTTAATATTTAATATATAAGATTAAATACCAATAATCAATTAAGTCTAAATAAACCCCTTTTTCACCTAATTATAGGTACCCATTATATCCTAAATCTCACTTTAACCCCATTAACACTCTCATTGTACTCCATTAATTTTATTTAACACCCAAACACTTAGATAACAAAAAATTTCCACCTCTATTGCTTCCAATCTCCCAAATTTCACTTTGGTTGTATCCAAACCCTTAATAAAAATCTCAAATCACAATAAAATCCTCACACCTAAGTTTAAAAACTTGATTTAACTCTCTAAGGCCCTATCTAAGCCAATGGGTTTAGTTAAAACCTAAGTGAGAAGGAAAATCAACACTAACACTAACTAACCTACCTAAAATTTTACATAAAGGGGAAGGAGAGTAAATAAGAAGCTTACCCAAGGATGAACTTTGCTCAAAACATCCTCAAAGATCCCAGAGGATGATGCCTTAGTAGAGCTAATTGCTTCCTTCGTCACTCCTCTCTCATTTCCTCCTATTTCTCTTTCTGCTTTAAACATGTGTGGCAACTTGATAAAACCAAATTTTCATGCATCTGCCATAGCACATGGCACAGAAAATTTCAACATGTTTTGGGCCTCTCTTTATGCCCTGGCCCACTTGCACTTCGACGTAACCCTCTTCCAAGGCTATCTAATAACCCAATAACCATATTATTCATTCAAAAACATCATTAACTCATAAATCATATAATTTTACCACTTTACCCTTGCCTAAACACTTAAATTTTAAAGTTTGAATTCAAGGATGTTACAGCTCCAACCTGGTTGGAGTGACGGGTCAAGTCAGTCAGACCCGAATCTTCCAAGAGCCATATCTCCTCTATCCAATCTTTGTTTCACACATTCTTGGTGTTGTTTTCTTCATTTTTTTTGAGCTCTACACATTTATGCTATCAATTTTTCCAAAAAACCCCCATTTTCAAAGACCCAATCTTTACTTTTATTTACAATTTGGATATAATAATTAAACAAAAATAATATTAAATGCATATATAAATATATAATATCTACATGTCTAATTGTTAATAACATAACACAAGATAACCATAAATTATTAATATTATAAATTAAAATTTTATAACTTGTCAAATAAGTATGAATCTTGGTTAACTTAGGTATGAGCAAATTCAAAAGTATTTACATTTGTGCTTATATTTGTCAACATCTTCCCTACAATCCAAGCCTCAACTATGAAATATTTTTCTATTTAAACCAAGATTTTTATTAACGGTCCAACTGGTTTGACCATCTGGTTTGGTCCAGTTTTAAAACCAATGATAAAACATGATAAATGGTCGTTGATAATTGAAAAGATCACTATATGATAAGATTATAAATAAGTTATGCATATTGGAAGGCAAAAGATTGAGATATGCCTTCTCTTCTAGCTAGATTCACGCTCATTTAATTTTGTAAAAATGACAAAGCATTATGCCTTATTAAAATTAGATTAAGAAAATGAAGTTTGTATTAAAATATATAAATTTCTATAAAAAAATAATTTTAAAGTTAAAGCATGCTACTCGTGTTTTTATGCAAGCAATACTATTGGAAGGAGTTTTTACATAAATTATTAAAATTTTTTTAATAACTGACGTAGAAAATACTTTTATCTTGGTTATAATATAATCAAAATTTTATATTGTTTTTAATATTATGCTTGTTTTCCAATATTCAAAACTTATACTTGTAAATTCAACAGTCTATGTACAGCAAGTAAAAAACAGCCAGGTAAATAAAATCGATGGCTATACAGCAAGTTAAAAATATTCTAAATATCTATTTATAAAATGAACTAACACAAAATATTTATCCAATATAATGTAACGAATCTATAATTCTATATATTTGATCAACTAATTTAAAACTGTAACAATGTTTTTCATCACCTACTTCAAATAGTATTTTTAAAAAAATTATTGCTTCAAAATATCTTGAATGCCATAATTTCTTCTTTATTTTAGAGTTATGTATTATCAAAAATCTAAAAAATTAAATTGGTTACGACAATCTAAAAGATAAGTAATTTTTATTTTACATTATTTGATAAAATTTAATTGATTACTTTACAAAAAGAATTAAATGTTGCCCACTACTTACAACCAGTAAGCCCCACACGGACCAATAATTGAAAGGCGCAAGGGATGCGGAAGGATGATTTTTGCATCCAAATGATAATCGGACACGCCAATTTCACGTGATCCTAAGCTGTCATATGATAAAAATTAGGAAATTAAAGAAGTTGGTCGGCTTAGCTTGGCCAGAAGGTGCACATAAATACTTTGTGGGTTTAATTTTGAAAGAATGATAGTTAGATTTTAAAAAAATAAATTAATAATAGTTAACTTTTTAATAAATTTTTTTAAAAATAAGTTGAAAATATGGATCTAATTGTTACAAATTTAGAAGTTTTAATTGTAAATAAGTACTTAAATATTAAACGTAACTCTTAGATTGTAACAAAAATTTTTATTTATAACTATTTAAATTTTTATTTATAATTTATTTTATAGAAAACTTTTTCAGAGATTTAACTGTCATTAATTCATTTATTTGGGATCTAACTATTATTCTTCCTTTAATATTATATTATAAGAGCTTTTAATTGATTTGTACCTTCCAATAAGTTAATAAGATATCTTTAAAATTACACTCTCTTTCAATATTTACCATTTATCATTACTTAATATTCTCTTCATTTTTATATATAAGAGAAAATAAATATGCTCACACAATTTAAGAAAATTGGTTAAGTATAATAACTATGTTTGAAAATAAAAAAAAATACTAAAATTCTCTTGTATTTAATCAAAATAAACTGCATTAATTATTTTTTATAAATAAAAATTATGAGCTTATCAAAAGATAGTTTAGAAAAGTAATAATAAATGCCTATTGAGATTTGTGATTTTGTTTATAAAAAAACAAGTAATAGTTTTTCTTATATTTCTTTGATTTTATTTATAGGACAGAAAGAGAAAATTTATCTTTACCTTTTTACCATCATTGCTATAAAATTTTTACTAAAAATAATTCTTCCTATCCATTAATGGCAGAGGTAGAAACTTATTAAAATTTAAGTTAAAGTTAATTTTTAATGATTTTTTTGATTTTAGTAAAATAAGTTAGAAGTAACTTATAAATAAAATCAGAAAGAGTATATTGAAAAGGAGGGAATAGGGTGTTTTCATTAGGAAACCTTACCAATTATTACACTCCTAATTAAGAATATTTTTGAAAAAACATTATTAATTACACCTTGAAAGTCCCAAAATACCTCATATTCTTTTTAACATGATACTATAAAAAATGTCTTATAATATTGTAACAAGTCAAAAATATTGAATATACAGAAGGCATTGCAATAAACAAATTCCCTTTAATAAATTGACAAGTATATAAGCATTACTATATGACAAGTGAAGTTAGAATTTTAACAAGCCATCTTCATGCTAATTAGGATATTTGAAATTAAAATTCATAGCAAAGCTATGTTAACATGTCATTTTACTAACATTTAATTATCAATTTACAAAGAGGAACTCATCAATATATGAATTTTCAAACATTTTAATTTACAATTTACCTTGACAAATGAACAAATAAAATTTAACAAATGACAAGTTCTATATTTAGGCTTTTAACAAGTTCACTTCTTCTTACAATAAGTAAGAGGCTTGAAAATAAGGTGTATTACATATATACTTTCTTGCATGTATTACATAAATAATTTCATGCATTATATGATTAGATAGATACAATTAATGGCTTGGTAGTTATTACCTTTTTTTGTGAGCCAAAAGGTCATGGACTCAAACCCCCATTGACCACCTTACAGAATTAATTCTCTGATTGCCCTTGAGATGATGATATGCATGGTAGTTGTCAGTATCACTTTGACAACGGAGGTCCAATGTGATTGGTAATGATGACAATAACGATGACGGGGCTTTGATTGTTGATGGTGGTGCTACAAGGATGATGGTTGGTTGGTGGCTTTTTTTTTTTGTTTTTGGTTAATTAGTGAGAGGCATTTGGTCATTTTCTATTAAAAATAATTTCAATTTATTAGTCCTTTTATCCTTACCTTTAAATGAGAGTTGACAAAAAAGATTATCAGAGGTCAAATTGAAATATTTTAAAAAAAAGATTAAAGACTTAATTTACTATTAAACTTTTTTTTAAAAAACATTGAGCATCTTATAGTAATGGGTATGGGGCAATATCTCTCTTAAAAGAAATTTTTAAGGAAGGATATTGCCCCTATGTTAAATATTTGTTAATTTGACTATTAACTAACCCAAAAAATTATAAACAATGAGTTAAAAAATTATAAAAAATGACCTAGAAAATTATAAAAATAGACCTTTATAAAAAAAATTAATACCGATTAAATATCTTAAATTATGGATATATTTCAATAAACTAATGTTATATCATGCCCATATATTTAAATGATAATTTATTAACAACATAAATTTTTATGAGTTTGCAATATGAGTCAATAACCTTTTCAATAGTTTATTAAAAAAACTTTTCAATAGTCGTAGAAAAATAAAAAATAATAAAGCTGTTATTCTTATAAAAGTATAAGGAAATATGCAAGATATTTAAGATGAGAAAAACGAACAAGATAAAAGAATATCAAAAAATGGAGATGAACAATAGAGAGAATTGGAAAGTAAAGGAGGGATGATTCTTATTCATTTAAATTTTAGTGTACAACCAATCATGTGTTTAGTCTTTATTTATAGACTTCTAACCTACCCAAGAGTTACAATTTCATAACTAAAAAAAATATCTTAAATTATGGTACAACATGTAAAACCATCGACTCATTGAGGATATAGGAATATATATTAGAAAATCATTGATTTACTTTTTATATTTTTCATGTTTCTTTATACTCATTTGGTCTTACTTATAAGATAGAGAGAAAAAAAGTTTAATTCTATTTATAAGACATTTGTCAATTTTCAATGCTATTCTTTATATTTTTACCTTTATTAAATACTTTTAAATAAAAATATTAATAATGAGATTGAAGAATATTTATTAAAAATAAAAATAAAAATTTATTAAATTTCAAGACAAAATTAATGAAATTTAAATTTTTTTAATTATAATAAAATATATTAAAAATAATTTATAAATTAAATTGGAGTGATTTCTCTTGCACCGGTGTCCGGTGTCCGGTGTCCAGTTGTAAAGCAAGTTGTCCCTCACATGAAGATACGGTAATAATCGTTCTGGATTTATTGTGCTTTGAAAAACGCATTTAAAGATAATGTATTTTATTGAAATATTGTTGTCCTTTTGAAAAGCACCGAAACATAAAGATAACGTAGTCATTAATGAAATTGTGGTCCTTTCGAGAGGCACCAAAATCACTGGAAACGGTTAAAGAAATTAAAAAAAAAAAACCAAAAACACTCTTTTTCAATGTAAATGTGTGTGTGTGTGTGTGTGTGGGGGGGGGGGGGTTTAGTTTCTAAATCATATTGTGAGACTATAACGAAGGGCATAAGCGAAACCTAGCTATTTCTTTCTTTCTTTATCTTCGGTGATGGCATTGGCTACAACTTTTCTCGGCCCTACTATTAAGGTGACAACTATCATTGTTTCAAACACTTTTGCAAGCATCTTTACCCAAAATGCAAACTTTGTTCTTGTTATTTAGCCTGATTTTGTAATGCTTATGTCACTCATTATTGTGTTTTAGAGCACATATGCTGGAAATACGTGGAGAGCTTGGGATTTACTAAGTCGGCTAATTTGAAGCTGAACCAACCGATCCAAGCAAAGCGGTTCAGAGTAAATTGTAATTTGATGCAAACAGAAAAGCTGAATGAGACCAAAACAGTGACTGTGGTGGAGAGTAAAGAGAGCACTACAGAGAGCACTAATGCGGTTATTGCGACTAGTGGTTTGTGACGCGTTTCTTGTTTTGATATACTCGATGCTTAACATAAGACGAAGTTACAACAAACTTTATGTTTATAAATATATTAGTTATAACCTAAAAATAGAAAATTGTATCTTTTCAATTTTATACCTTTCTTTGTTTTCCTTCAGGAGAAAATCTGATAAAATTGGAACAAAATAGAAAAGATTAGTATGACTGCTATGGAAGGGCTGAAAAAAACTTTCAAACTTCGTCTTAAATATATGAATATATATAGTATATATATGTATTCATACACACACACACACACACACTATTATGCATGATTTTTATTTCTTATAGCTCAATAATTTTAGCTTCTATTTGCAGATAAACAGACAAGTAAGCCAAGTATGTCAACAGTGGTTGTGAGTTACCATAATGACTTTGATCCATATAAAGCAACCTCTACACCAATTTATCAAACTGCTTCCTTCAAAATGGTACGTGAAAAATTTTATCTGTACATGTTGAGCTCTTTTTAATTAGTAATTATGTATTTAATTTCTGTATTCCGTGGTATTCTTTTCATATTGTGCTTGTCCTCTATATATTTTTTCATGCAGCCTTCTGCAACAAAAGGTGGAAAATACATGTATTCCAGAAGTGGAAATCCTACCCTTGATACTTTTGAAAGGTTTGACCTAACAATTTATAGTCTTGATTTTGTTGTTTGTAATTGTTATTGTAAGTAGACTTGAGTTGATGTAGAAAGTCTTACATCAAATAAAATTAAACTTAATAATTAATATAAAATAAAAGGAATAAGAACTCATAAACTTAAGCTTTGAGATTTTAAAGTTGAGATATAATATCCTTATAATACTCTTTGATCATTTCCCGTTTTCAGATGACTGCTTCTCATTTCTAACACAATTTAATTCTTAATTTCCATCCTCTTTTACTTGGCGTATATATTTTGGATCTTCAGGTTAGTAGCTGAAAGAAAACAGAGGAGGAAAAACATACCTTGAGGTGTTAATTCACATGTACGTATGCGGGAACAAAGTTACACCAGTCGAACTTCGTTCAGGTACACAACAAACGCACTCAGAGAGAGAAAAAGCTTGTAAGGAGAAAAAAATGAGATGGATGAAAATCAAGAGCATTCTGTTTCTTTCTTCACGCAGAGAACCAAAATCTCTACTGATTGAAATCACACTATAACCATCTCTTGTGGGAACGTGCGACAGTTTTTCTAATCGCCCATGTTTCAAATTCAAAGGTTGGAGAATATTACATTTTAAGGCCCTGAGTAAATCGTATTTTGAACCCAAACATTTTTCATAATTCTCATAAGAGCCTCATTCCCCAATTTTGGGCTTTTATATGGGCCTGCTCTACCAAGGGTGGATAACCCAACATCTCCCACTCACACTTAGTGGATAAGATAATGTCAGTTCTATCTCTTTCTCTTTCCTCTCTTCATACTAGGTGTTTTGCCGTGACTGCATAGGCTTGACATCTTCATTTTAGTTATTTATACTAGAAAATCCTATTAAGGACCAGCATAAATAACTCTTAAAGTTGAATTTATTCTTGATTAAATTCGTGCCTTAATGCCCTAGATTTACCAATATACACTTTTTCTCATTATGACTAATCTGATCCCTCTTAAGTCAGTCCAAGACTCAGATAGTTTCTCTTATATGCGTAGTATCCACACTTATGAATTCACAAATTATTTTATAAGGGACATGTCTTGAAAATGAGCATAGATGTGTATATTTAAGATAATCTTCCTTTTGCCCATATACCACTTTGATAGGAAACAGTCGCTTTCCTAACATGAAACCTTTAGGTCACATCGATCATGACCATAGGGTGCATGTTAAAGTAGCAGACACTGTAACATATCTCCATGATAATGTCAAAGTCAAAGGACATCAATGAAAGGATTTTTCCTTTCTAAGACTCATACAGTAATGAAGCAAGGATTTATTCACTTGCTTCCCATTGCAATTCTTAAGCACAAGTGGTATGAAACACATGTTATGGTGTTAGTCTTGCTTATAAGAGTGTACATCGTTTTCATTTATTATTAGCACTATACAAACATAAGTTTAGATATTCATTGTATCTAAACCTAAATTCTTCTTTTCTATTGATCTCACATGATGTTAATTTAAAAGAATTTGTCGTTTGGCTACAAGTATTATGGATATGGGGATCCATGATTCGATCTAAGTATGCTTACAGATCTCATCTTGACTTGCTCTTTAATCGAGGTGACATATGATTTGTGTTTCTTTTCTACCATATCAAACTTTTTTTTGGTGCCTTGCTGGTGAACACTAATGTCTCATCTTTGATTTCAATATCAAAGGTAGTTGCTCGTGTGAGAGAGTCAACCTTATCAACCTGTACAACATACTAGACATTGTATGTTCTTAATTGTACATTTATGTAAGTAATGAAAAATCTCATTAATATAACTAATATACTACATCAAGTCAATCTAGCCATACTAAGAGCCCTTACATATTTCTCAAATATCTCCTTGGCTATGGGTTTTGTTAGGGGATCTGCTATCATACATTTCATGGAAATGTATTGAACAGTGATAACCTTTTGCGCTATTTAATCCTTTACAAAATTATACTTAATGTCTATGTGTTTGTTTTGCTATGATATTTAGGATCTTTGGTATAGGCTATGGCTGCAGTATTGTCACAATTAATTAATACTGGATTTATACTTTCATTTTCAAACCCAAGATGTTCTATAAATCTCTTAAGCCATATAGCCTCTTGCACTGTTGCAATACATGCTACAAACTTAGCTTCCATAGAGTGTAGGGCAATGCATGTCAACTTCTTGCTGCTCTAACAAATGGCCCATTGTTTAGCAAGAAAGTGTAGCCTGAAGTTGATCTTCGTTCATCTTCATCTTCGCTTAAATCCTTGTCAGAGTATCCTATTAGGCGTAGATCACTCCCTTGATAACACAGTGCATAGTCAATAATACCTTTTAAGTATCTTAAGATCCGCTTTATAGCTTTTCAATATCCTTCTCTAGGGTTGGATTGGTAGTGACTCACAAGTCCTATGGCATAATAGATATCTGGTCTTGTATACATCATTGCATACATCAAACTTCTGATTGTACTGGCATATGGAACTCTTTCCATTTTCCTTTTGGTTATCTCAGTTTTAGGACCCATATCAGGACTAAGCTTCACACTTGAAGCCACTGGGTTATCCATGGGTTTACAATCTTTCACATTAAAACGCTCAAGAATTTTCCTTATATAATTCTCTTGTGATAGATAAAGAAGCTTCTTAGAGTGATTTATTTGGATTTTAACTCCAAGAATATATTCTGCTTCACTCATGTCTTTCATTTTAAAATTCAACAAAAGCCATTCTTTAATAGCGACTATCGAATCTAGACTATTTCTGGCTAGTAAAATATCATCCACATAAAGAGATAATATTATAAAGTTTCCATTGAACCTCTTGATGTAAACATAGTGGTCTTCCTCAATCATTTAGAAGTCATATGAGGTTATTACTCTGTGAAACCTCAAATACCACTATTTGGATGATTGTTTTAGTCCATAAATTGATCTATTTAATTTACATACTTTATTTTCTTTTTTTTCAATAAAACCTAATGGCTGTTGCATATAAATTTCTTCATCTAGATCACTATTAAGAAAAGCAATCTTTACATCCATTTGGTACAACTCTAAGTTCAGACTATTTACTATTGCCAGAATCAGTCTAATAGAATTGAAGCATACAACAAGAGAAAATGTATCCTCATAATCTATTCTCTCTTGTTGTGTATACCCTTTTGCTACTAAGCAAGCCTTATATTTATCAATTGATTCATCTACTTTTCTTTTGATTTTCAGAACCTACTTGTTCCTAATAGCCTTTCGACCATGTGGTAAATCAACTAATTTCTATACTTTGTTAGTCCTCATGGAATTCATTTCTTCATCCATTGCTTTCTTCCACTTATCCTTAGCAAGTCCTGATAAAGCTTCATTTATAGAACGTGGCTCATCATCATCTAGAAGAGTTACCACCAATGCTTCACCCTCAATTTGGAAGCATCTTTTTGGCATACTTTCTCTATTACTGTTTTGAAATGGGGTCTCTTGTGGATTTTAATTCTTTTTAAGTCTTCTAAAAGACCTTTTAGAGCTTCCTCTTAAATCAGTATTTTGCGATGATTCAAGCCTTTCTATGAGTTCTATATTATGTTGCTCTCGTGTCTCGTAAAGAGATATAGTTCGATCAATTTCTCCCCTGTTAGAAAACTCATTTTCTAAAAATGTGATATTCCTAGATTCAAATTCAGTTACAGTTCCATCATCATTTTCACCAATGAAAATATAACCCTTTGATTGCTCAGAGTATCTTATAAAGATACATTTCTTTCTCTTAGACCTAACTTTCTATATTTATGGGAATCATCATGGGCATATGCAGCTGACCCCTATGGTCTTAAGATATTTAAATCCGGTTTGCGTTTTGTCCATAACTCATAGGGTATGGAAGTAACTAATTTTGAGGGTACACAATTAAGTATGAAGGCTACTATCAGTAAAGCGTCCTCCCAATACGAGATTGGAAGATTTGCTTGTGCCATCATTAACCTAACCATGTCTAGAAGAGTCCTATTTCTTCTTTCAGCAACTTCATTTTGTTGCGGAGTGCCAACAATAGTTGGTTGTCTAATTATTCCTTTTTCTTCACAGAGTTCTTTAAATTGATCAGACAAGTATTCACGTCCTCGGTCAATTCATAATGCTTTAATTTTATTGTCCATTTCATTTTCAACCTCATTAATGTATCGTTTAAAGCATTCAAGAGCTTCAAACTTTCATGATATCAAATAAACATGACTAAAACGTAAAAAATCATTGATAAAGGCAATGAAATACAAAGTCCCGTGTTTTGCCTTTATACTCATAGGACCACATATATAGAATGGATTAATTGTAATGGATTTTTAGCCCTAATACCTTTACCAAAAGATTTTCTCATTGCTTTACCAGCTAGATAATTTTCACATAAGGGCATTTCCATATTTGTAATTGGACCTAGCATTCCTTCTTTAGCTAGCTTAATCATTCTATTTTGATTAATATGCCCTAGTCTAATATGCCAAATATTTATATCTACATTATTGAAAGAGGTGGTAAAGCAATCATGAAAATGAACTTGGTCAGCAATATCCATTATAAAGAACCTTTTTGAAAGAAAAGCACAACCATAAAAAGTTGAATTGTACATAATGTCAACAATCTTGTCATAAAAATTAATTACAAACCCAAATTCTAAAAGGCAAGCAATTGAAATTAAGTTCTGTCAGATGTCCAGTGCATGTAAAACATCATGGAGAATTAAATTTTTCCACCTCGCAAGATCAACTTGCAAGTTTCTGTGTCTTTTAGCTTAATGCTCACATTATTGCCAACGTAAAGCTACTTGCTTTGATTCGACAACTGACGGTACTTTACGAAGGATCCATGATCCTTGCTTACGTGGTCTGTGGAGCTTGAGTTTACAATCCAAGAAGAGGAACAGTTTTCATTAGAAAAACATTACTAGAAACATAAGAAAAATATGAATTTACATAATTCACAAGTACCTGATCACGTCCACTTTGCTCAAGATAGTCCTTTGCAAAATGGCCCATCTTTTGACGGCAAAACATTTACCTTTTTAATATTAATTCTCTTTTTGTCGCTCTTCTTGCCCTATTTCTTGAAAGGTTATTTGTCCTTCTTTACTCTAGGGCCACTCTTATTACCCTTCTTATGTTGTTTCTTGCCTCTCTTGGGCTTAGAATTTGAAGGACCACCTTCCTTGACAAGGTAAGTCTGTCCAGATGACTTGTAAGCCTCCAGATGTTCAGCATCTAGCTCTAAGTGTTTAGCTACATCGTTAAAGTTAACAATATTTTCATTGTGAGTTAAGTTAACTTTCATATGCTCCTAGCTGTGTGGGAGCGACCTGATTACAGCCTGTACTTGCTGTTCGTCAGAAAGATTGTGCTTGGCTTCTTTAAGTTCACAGATCATGTTGGCCATCTCTCTTAGGTGCTGCCGCATGGGAGTATTCGGCTTTAATTTATAAGTGTCGAATTTAATTGTACGCCTTCTCAGATTGGTGGTTGAGGTACCACCAAATTTTTCTTTTAAGGCAGCCCATATGGCTTGGGCAGTGGAGTGCTTCTCAAATTCACACATCAGATCATCCACCATAACACTTAGAAGTGTTATTTTTTCATTTTGATGCTGAGCCGAGTTTCCTGCCTTAAGCTCGGCCATGACTTTAGTCAATGGCTCAACAGCATCTTGTTCTTCCAAAACATATGACACCTTATGATGCTAGATATCCTAGTTATCCCCATTTAATTTGTTGCCCTTATTCAATTAAGTGATAATGCTTTTTTTGCCATTTTTAGCTCTGAGATGAAACTATCCCACATTAATAGTTTTCTATATTAAACCAAGAATAAAATACTTATGAGAGACATAAAATGTCTTATATTTGTATTATTCTTTATTAGAGTAATAACAACTCTATTAGGTCAACGATCAGGAGGCTACGTTTGTATCTCCCATCACATTAATTCTAATAAAATCACTGTAATCTATAAAGAATTTTACAAATATTTTAATCGTTACATATGACTCATAAATGATTTATCACTTTAGAGCTTCTACTCAAATAAAGTATATAAAAAGCAATTAAACATAAAACAACATGCTTCATATATTTCATAAATCATCAAGGTCTTAATATAGCAAAAAAAAATTCTTAGAAAAATAGAACAATGCTTAATGTACAGACCTAAAAAGACAACTCTTAATTATGTCTTTATATTTTTCTTGTACTTTCATCCCCTTGATGGCTCTATTTCATAGAGGATTTTCAGAGTATGACTTGTTTCGCTTATTATGTTGCATAAGCTCCTTCCTAAGTTGTTTGAAAATTTCTCCTACAACCACGACTCAAGAAATTTGATCCAGTTTTTTTATTCTTTTAGCTTCTCCTTTTGCTATATTTATGATCACTGAGGATGTGAAAGGTTGTTCGACATCTTCATTTTCATTTTGAACATTCTTATCACCCTCTGATTCATGTTTTGGTCCTGACAGCATGCGCACCTCTTTAAGTCCTTCCAGCACATTTTCAAGATCAATATTAGGATCTTCTTTAAGATCAGAATCAGAATCCTCACTTTGAGGTTCATATTCCTCCTCATCCTCTTCAAAGGGTTTCGGGTCAAAATCCTCACTAAGAGGCTCATAATGTGGTTCATCCAGATACTCAATGCTAACAGAATAATTTCTTGAATTATCAGTGCTACTAGAAGCCTCTTACTTCATATTTTCCTTAAAAAAATAAATAAAAAATTTAGAAAATTTTTTTTATAAACTAATAAAAAAACACTAGATAACTCAAAAAATAAATTCTTGTTCTATCTCAAAAAATATGCAAATTATATATTAAAATGAAGATCTCAAATTTAAGAGTTTTTTAAGACTAATTTTATCCCAATCTGGTTCCACACGCACTCGCACGTGCCCCAAGAATATGCTAGATCAAGAAATTCTTAAAAAAAAATATAGCCACTCTCAGGGAAGGCGCGTGCACAACACGCACCGCCTTATCTTCCTCCTACGATGACATGCGCCAGACCACAGTATTCCACGCACCATGAGCTTCATGGTGGGGTCATCCATGCATTGAATAAGTGAGCCAGTGGGTCTCACGTGCCATGTGTCCTCTTTATATATATATATTAATTAAATAGCCAGTGGGTTCCACATGCCACGTGTCCTCTTTATATAGATATATATATATTTAATTAAATATATATATATATATATATATAATTTTTTTAATAATTTTTTTAAACTAGGTTAGGTTGATGAACTTGACCCGTGGACCTATTAATTTTTTTTTCATTTTTTTGGGTTGGACTTCCAGGCTCAAACCTTTCCTCCTTATTAGTTTTTTTTGTTTGACAGAAATTGATTTTTTTTCAACATGATAAAACGACGTGTCATTTGGACGAGGACAGAAATGATGTGTCATTTCTATCGTCGTCTTCCTCCAACCGGGTCAACTTGACCTGGTTCCTCTAGCGGGTCGGGTCCGTTGGACCCAAACTTTCAAAGGCCATATCTCCTCCATTCGGTCTTCGTTTTACACATTCTTGGTGTCATTTTCATCATTTTTTTTGAGCTCTACATGTTTATGCAATTCTTTTGTTCAAAAAACTCATTTTTTAAACACCCATTATTCTGTTTGTTTTCAATCGTTATGCTCGTCACTATTGATTGCATGCAAATGTGTATAGCCATATATGGAACATTCATATTAACCAAGAAGTATATTAATACGTTCATTTTGATAGAGATAATCGTAAAGACAGATAGAGAAGATCGAAGTGTAAACATAGTAAGAAAATAAAAAACTAAACTTAGAGATTTGCGTGTATAGAGTTAAGCAAATTACTATCAGTTCTTTAGACATAGGAAAGACAGCCCAAGAAAGACGAAAGCTCTGATACCAATGAAAGAAAATAGAGGAGGAAAAACATACCTTGAGGCGTTAATTCACACGAACGTATGCAAGAACAAAGTTACACCAGTCAAACTTCATTTAGGTACACAGCAAACGCACTCAAGAGAAAAAGCTCGTAAGGAGAAAAAAAATGAGATGGATGAAAATCGAGAGCGTTCTATTTCTTTCTTCACGCAGAGAAACAAAATCTCAATTGACTAAAATCGCACCACAACTACCTCTTATGGGAACATGCGGTAGTTTCTCTAACCGCCCATGTTTCAAATTCAAAGGTTGGAGAATATTATCTTTTAAGGCCCTGAGTAAATTGCATTTTGAACCTAAACATTTTTCATAATTCTCATAAGAGCCACATTCTCCAATTTTGGGCTTTTATATGGGCCTGATCCACTAAGGTGGATAACCCAACAGTAACAAAGCTGGATAATGCAAATTATGCCTTTGGCTTTGTAAGTGGAATGTCTGCTTTGATTGCTGTTTCTAGCTTGTTAAATTCGGTGAGTGCGTTTCCTCGCCTTAGGGCCGGTTTGATTTTTGTTGCCATTTTTTGTTTTAAAAGACTTTTTTAATCCAGTTTTCATATTTGGGTTTCAAAACAAAATAAAATAAAATTTTTTATGTTAATTTAAAAAAAAATTAGAATTGAAAAATAGGCTAATAGTAATGGTTGCAAGCAATTAATGGTAGTAATTTATAATAAAAATTGGTCAAACTAACTATATTTTCTAATAATCAAATGTAGCATTTTAAAAAAAATAAAAATGAAAATGAAAATAACTTTAAGATGTTTCCATTAAAAAAAAATAAAGAGTTCTGAAAACAATTAAATCCAAAATATTTATTCAAATAATTTTTAACTTTTTTTTAAAAGGGACAATCACATATAAAGACTACTCAAGAAAGTTATTCATACATAAGGACTAATACAATTTTTTTTTTGTTAAAATGGAAACATGGATTTGTTTTTTCTTGTATGGCGATTTGTTATTTATCCTTATTTACAAAAATTTTTTAAAGTGGTCGTTTTTTATGCGATTTCCTCTTTCAAAAACAAAAATCAGTTCTTGAAAACAACAAACAAACAAGCCCCTACTCTCTTTTTTTTTTTTTGTTTTTTTTGTAACTCAATGCTTATAAAAATATTTAGTGAGGCCTAATATATATATATATATATAATATGTATTCTGTGTGTGTACACGATACATCAATATTTTTTTGGCTACTAAATACAAAATAAGTATCAAACCAAATATTCGCACTCAATTGTGATCAATCATAATCGTCAGTCAATAGGCCTCAAGTATATAGTGATTGTATATCTGCTTGAGAAATAGATAGCTAAAACTTACAGCAGTTAAAAATTGTTACATATTGGCAAAACTAAGCATAATATATAGCGATTTTTTTTTGAATTTGTAAAATAGTGTGTAGAGTAATGGATTATGAAAACAAATTATTGTTGGATATTGATTCCTAGAAGTATATAGCCTTTGGCAATGATAAGGTTGTAATGCTTGCATGCACAGCCGCATGGATCTAACTAATCTAGACAAGGTGAAAATTGCTATTGCATGTGGCATGTCTAAGTTAGTGTGGCTAGAGACTCTGAGCAACCCTCAAATAAGAGTACCTGATATTCGGGTAAGCTATTTTATTGTATAGCTAGAGGTTGAAAAGAGTTCTGTTCATGATATTAGAACTCAATCCAGGTTAGTGGGTTAAATCAATTAATTATTGGTGAGCTAGTTCGCTTAAAAATTGTTTTTGATGGATCCACAAATATACCGTGTTGGATTTTATATTTTTTTTTTCTCCTTGTTAAGCTTGAAATGACATTATTGTAAGTTTTTTTAAAAAATAGAAATCCATCATTTTTTTAGTAACTCTATTTTGTTGGGTTACAAATCTGCAAGTCCTTACAGTTTCATTCAATTTTGAACTAGATCCTTATAATCTATTTTGATTTAATTAAATTCTTATAGTTTGACCAATTAAATTTATTAATCCCTGCAAGTTAAAATCCTTACATTTTTCCTTAAAAAAAATTAAGAACTTTGGTATTTTTATTTAATGATTATATGACTTTAGAATTAATTACATAATATTTGTAACTTAAAATTTATATAATTAGGTTGTCTTCTAAATATTTTTTTATACATGTAGAATTTTCATAAAAAAAATATAAACAGAAATAAATTTTTTTAGTTTTGGGTAAAAGTATTAAAATAAATTTCTTGTAAACTCCAAGAGTATTTTTGTTTTGTAAAATTTAATAATACATTATTAATTTTAATGTTCAAAGGTTAACATATATAATAAATGAAACTATAAGGGCTTGATTAAAATAAAATAAACTACAGAGATTTAATTCAAAATTGAGTTAAACTATAGAGATTTGAAAGTATATTTTTTCCTAAATGTTCTATTTACTTATGAATTAATGCCTTTTTATCTAAATAATACATTTTTCTAGGGCTGCATATTTGTATATTTTAATTAAATTAAATTATATATTTTAATCATGACTAGGTTAATCCTTGTTCATCCATGAAGTTGGACCTATAGTGATCCTCGAACCACTACTTTAATCAGTTCAATAACATGTCCGGTTTTTATCACCTTAATTATTTTTTTTTTTTGGTCTTCTACTTCAGCTATATTAATTAATGAAGGTCCATCAATAGCTTTTTATTAATTGCTTTTGCCTCTTCTTTGCATACGTAAGAAGTAATGGTTAGTACGTCTATATAATTCTTAAGGAAAATTGTACATATGAAAATTTTTGGAGGAAGTATCAAATGTTGAAGATCATTAAAAGTGCATTGAAGATCGGCAATTGAGCTTCAAGAACCGTCAATATAAATCTCTTGAAACTTAATTGCAAATTTTAGAATTTATCTGAGATGATTTTCAAGTGTTGGTCCTTCTTCCAAATTATTATTTTTTCTTCGTACGTGTTTAGTTCTTGTGTGGACCCAACTTCATCAAATAATACGCATTATAAGAACTTGCCGTATAGAATTCTTTAGAAATTATTATATGTCGGAAAATAATTTCTTTCATTATATTGATTTTTGTCCATCAGGCAATATCGAAGCTAGCTCATGAACATGGTGCTATGTGCTTGTGGACAATAGTATAATGTCTCCTGTGTTAAGTCAGCCATTGGAACTTGGAGCAGGTGTTCAAATCACACTTGGAAAGATCATGGATTATACATTTAATAGTTATAATATCATGCTTTTTAATTACTATTTTTATTATTTTTCCAGATATTGTTATGCATTCAGCTACCAAATTTATTTCTGGAAATAGTAGTGTCTTGGGTGGTGTCATTGCAACGGAAAGTGATGAGTATGTACTTAGCCATTTTATTCAATCTGTTTATTATATATGTTGTGATGGACCCCATGGCACGGGTGACATAGCATTAATGGCAACGAAGCCTGAGGATGGTAATCATGAACATGGTGACATAGAAGGAGCCCAATACTTCCAATCCAACGTACCTAAAGACCCATTGCAACATATTGGAGGTCCAATGACAAGAGCCCGAACCAAAGCCATGAAGCAAGCCTTGTTCAGTCTTGTGCAAGAAGTTCAAGAGCTTGGAGAGCATTGGGGCACTCCCCTCAAGTCCAAAGGAGAGCATCTATACGTGTATAATGTATTTAAGATCCAAACTCATGAAGAGTCAAGCCCAAGAGATGCAGACCTTAGCCCAATGTAAGGAAGACTACAAGTTGAGCCTCTTGCATGCAAGGAGGCATGAAACCCTAGTAAAGAAGTCAAGGGTGGCGTGATTTCAAATCTTTTATGATCCCTTGATTGTCTCCTAAATTATTTCCTATTTTAATGATCCTTTGATTTGATTTTCTATTTTGAGTCTAGTCAAAGGTTAGAATTAATTATAATATTAATTTCTAAATTTTGTAATCCCATAATTTTAGGATCACATTTCCTAAATTATGTGGCTGAATATTTTATCATTATTTCTCCTTTTAGTATTAGGAAATTAGGGTTTTAATTTTAGGAAATATTTTTCTATGAGCCTATATAAATTAGGCATGCTCCCTATTGTAAATAACACAGAAGTTGAATGAAATTATTCATTTTAGAGTTTATAACTCTTATGAGCCTTAGTGCTTTGTGGTGGTATCCCGTGTGAGAAACCGACGTGATCAAGAGCGTGATCAACTCTTGTGGTGTCTTCGAAGGTTGAGGTTCCTAGAGGCAGGTGCTCTAGAGGATCTTCTCCTTGATCATTATCCTATTGTTTACTTCATACCTTTCTTTATTTCCGTCATAAATTTCGTCCCTTTCTTTTTGTTCTTGTGTTTTTGTTGTTTCAGGGTTCTGTCCCTAAACTAGCACGATTCTGCTTCCGCGTCCCTATCAGATTGGCATCAGAGCTTTGGTTGCTAGTTTTGGTTTAAATTCTTGTCCTTCCTTCTTCTTTTTCATCTTGAGTTATTTCTTTTTGTGATCATCTCTTATCTACCCCATCTACTTCTATCTTTTGGTTTTTCTCTTCTTCATCTTTGTGACTTTTTATCTTATGTGAGTTTTCATTTTATTAGCCTTCTCAAAAAAAAAAGAAAAAAAAATACTAGAAATTCGTGCAAAAAAAAAGGCAAAAAAAAAGTGTTAGTGTGTTGAGAAAAAAAAAGAGAAAAAAAATCCGAAAATTCAAAAAAAATTACAAAAAAAATATATTGCTATGAGTTATGACTGTAGAAAAAGGCTATTCTTGAACTCCAAGTCACCAAGAGGTTGCTTAAAGAGAAAAGTCAACTTGGGTGATAAGAAAGTCTTTTACGTTGATCACTTTCTTATTTTTTATTTTTGGTAGCACTTTTCAAATTCTCTACTCTCTTATTTGCTATTTGTGCTACTCTCTTATTTTATTTAGTTTTTTTTTATTTTTGTCTTTGAGTATTTGACTCTTTGACTTTTATTTCTTTCTTTCTTATTTTTGTTGTCACGTGTGGTTTTTCCTTTAACAAGCTTAATTTTATTTGAAAATTTTGCTTTCCTATTTGTTTCAAAATTGCAAAAAAAAAAAAAATCCTCTTTTCACCTTGTGCTTGTTTTCTAGTTTCCTTAATTTAGAAGATATTCACTTGATTGTTCCTTAGTTTCTTGATTTGTGGGTTTCACCATTGGATTCTATCCACAAGCTTAGTGAGTGGTAAAAGGCAAGTGTGTTTTTCATCATTAAAAAAAAAGCCATTACTTTTTTTTTGTGAAACACGAGTGACTTTATCTTGAGAGTAAACACGTGAGTTTGTGTGTGTGAGGACCTATTTTTATTTTATATGGTTTCTAGTGCTTCTGTGAACATGAGTAACAAGGATGAATCCCCTAGTATTGATATGAACTCTGTTTTAGAACTTATCAAAACACAGTTGCAGCAGTTTCGCTTGGAACTTGATCATAGGTTCCATAAAGAGGATAAAGATGAGCCGGAGACTTCCTCTTCTAAAGGAAAGAAGCATAAGATCCCCAGCGATGATGAGGAGTATGAAGAACCCCCTTCTCCTAAGGGAAAGAAATCCTCAAAGCGTGGTGTTGACTTACCGGACCAAAAAGTAAAGTATCCTTCATTCAAGGGTAGCAACAATCCAGAAAAATACCTTGATTGGGAAATGAAGATGGACCAAATCTTCATGACTCTTGATTTGTCTGAGTCAAGGAAGGTAAAAACTGCCTCTTTGAATTTCACTGACTATGCTGTTTATTGGTGGCAAGATTTACAGTACAAAAGAAGCCAACTTGGGAAAAAGCCCATTAAAACGTGGGAGAAGCTTAAAAGGTACTTGAGAAAGGCTTATGTCCCCAGCTACTACTATACAGAGCTGAATAGAAAATTGAGAATGTTTTCTCAAGGATCTATGACCGTGGAGGAGTATGTGCACGAGTTGAATATCTTGAAGTTTCGTGCAAACATTCAAGAAAATGAACGTGAAGCAATGTCAAGAATTATGGATGGCTTGAGGCCAGAGTTGAGAGATAAGCTTGACTTGTACACTTTTGTGGACAAGGAAGAGCTCATACACAAGGCTATAAAGTTGGAGCAGAGAAATAAGAACAAACGTTCCAAGTCCTCTTGGAAAGACTCCAAGACAACTTCCAAATGGAAGGATTCCAAAGCCAAAGATACATCCCAAGCCAAGGAAGAAATAAAGACCAAGTATGAGGGTAAAACTTCTAACCCTAAACCTTCTTCTTATTCATCTAACACTTCTCCTATTAAGTGTTTCAAATGTCATGGTGTGGGCTACATGGCGAGAGATTGTAGCAATAAAAGGGTTATGATCTTGAGAGATGATGGTGGCTATGATAGTGTGCATGAAAGTGATAAAGATGATGCTGATAATGTTGATGATGATTCTACCTCCCATGAATCAAATGATGAGCTTGAATGCAATGGTGTAGTTGACTCTATCTTGGTGGCAAGAAGAGCTCTCAATATTCAACCAAAGGAGGATGATGAACATGAGCAACGCGAGCATATTTTTCACACTAGATGCTTCATCAAAGAGAAAGTGTGTAGCATGGTAATTGATGGTGGTAGTTGCACTAACGTCGCTAGCACTTTACTTGTAGATAAATTATCTTTACCTTTAATCCCACACCCTAAGCCCTACAAATTGCAATGGTTGAATGATTCTGCTGAAATTAGGGTTTCTAAGCAAGTGTTGATTACTTTCTCTGTTGGAGTTTATACTTGTGATGTATTATGTGATGTAGCCCCTATGCTTGCTGGACACTTGTTATTAGGTAGGCCTTGGCAGTTTGATAGTAAGGCTACTCATGATGGTTTTAGAAATTGTTACAAGGTGCCTTTTAAAGGCAAGACTGTTGTATTAAATCCTCTTAGGCCCATCCAAGCCTATGAAGATCAACTAAAGATTACTCAAGATTACAAGCAAAGGAGAGATCTCCTTGATTGTGGCATGAGTGAGAGAGAAAAGAAAGAGAGTATTACTTTACTTGAAAATCAATCAAAAGAGAGGAAAAAGAGTGGTGAGAAGGTGAGAAAAGAAAAAAATAGAATGGTGGGAGTGAAGGAAAATAGTGAAAAAAAATATTATTGTGTGGGAAAAGTAAGATTCAAGAGGCTTTGATGAGTGAGCAAGCTCTTATTGTAATTCCCAAGAATATTTATTTTTCTACTAATACTTTTGACCCCACTTTGCCTTCTAGTGTTGTCTCTTTATTGCAGGATTATAGAGATCTATTCCCTGATGAAATTCCTGATGGACTTCCTCCCTTAAGAGGAATTGAGCATAGGATAGATTTCTTGCCTGGAGCTGCTATTCCAAACAAGCCTGCTTATAGGGCTAACCCTGAAGAGACTAAGGAGATCCAGCGCCAAGTAGAGGAATTGATGATGAAAGGCTTTGTGCGTGAGAGCCTTAGCCCTTGTGCTGTCCCTGTTATCTTGGTGCCAAAAAAAGACGGATCTTGGAGGATGTGTGTTGATTGTAGAGCAATCAACAAAATCACTGTAAAGTATCGTTACCCTATCCCTAGACTTGATGATATGCTTGATGAATTACATGGTGCTTCTATCTTTTCTAAAATTGATCTTAGAAGTGGTTATCATCAAATTCGTATGAAAGAGGGTGATGAATGGAAAACTGCCTTTAAAACTAAATTTGGATTATACGAATGGTTAGTTATGCCTTTTGGTTTGACTAATGCTCCTAGCACTTTTATGGCATTAATGAATCATGTTTTTAGAAAGTTTATAGGCAAGTTTGTTGTGGTTTACTTTGATGATATTTTGATTTATAGTAAATCTTTGACTGATCATATGAATCATCTTAAAAATGTGTTTGACATCTTAAGGGAATATAAGTTATATGCTAATTTTCAAAAGTGTATCTTTTGCATGGACTCTGTTATCTTTTTGGGATTTGTTGTTGGATCACAGGGAATTCGTGTAGATGAGGAGAAAGTTAAGGCTATTCGTGAATGGCCAACCCCTAAGAATGCAAGTGAAGTGAGAAGCTTCCATGGCTTAGCAAGCTTCTATAGGAGATTTGTTAGGGATTTCTCTAGCATTGCTGCCCCTCTTAATGAACTTGTTAAGAAGAATGCGACCTTTAAATGGGATAAAACACAAGAAAGGGCCTTCCAAACCCTAAAGGATAAATTGACTAATGCCCCTTTACTTGTTTTGCCTAATTTCTCTAAAGCATTTGAAATTCAATGTGATGCTTCTGGTATTGGTATAGGTGCTGTTTTAATGCAGGATTCTAAGCCCATAGCTTACTTCAGTGAAAAGCTTCACGGCGCAGCTTTGAATTATTCCACCTATGACAAAGAGCTTTATGCTCTAAAGAGGGCCTTAGAAACATGGCAACATTATTTGTGGCCCAAGGAATTCATCATTCATTCTGATCATGAAAGTTTAAAGTTTCTCAAGTCTCAAGGTAAGTTAAACAAGAAACATGCTCGCTGGATGGAATTTATTGAAACCTTTCCTTATGTGATTAAGCATAAGCAAGGTAAAGAAAATATCGTTGCTGATGCCTTATCTCGAAGGTATACATTACTTTCCTATTTGCATGCTCAATTACTTGGTTTTGAGATTCTAAAAGATCTTTATAAAACTGATCCTGATTTTGAAAATATTTGGAAATCTTGTGAAAATCATGGATCTGGTGATTTCTTTAAATTTGATGGATTTCTTTTTAAGAAAAATAAATTATGCATTCCTATTTGTTCTATGCGTGAGTTGCTTACTAAGGAAGCACATAGTGGTGGTTTGATGGGACACTTTGGTGTAGATAAAACTTTGGTTATTTTGTCTGATC
Organism: Prosopis cineraria; assembly: GCF_029017545.1. NCBI lineage: Eukaryota > Viridiplantae > Streptophyta > Magnoliopsida > Fabales > Fabaceae > Prosopis > Prosopis cineraria. The sequence continues at coordinate 14,727,954 of NW_026555335.1, forward strand.
ATTTCTTTTGGCCTCACATGCGGAAAGATGTCATATCTGTTTGTGATAAATGCATTAAATGTAGACAGGCAAAATCTAAGATCCAACCTCATGGACTTTGCTCTCCTTTACCCGTCCCCTCTCACCCTTGGGAACATATCTCTATGGATTTTGTAATTGGATTGCCTAAATCTTCTGCAGGCAAAGATTCCATATTTGTTGTTGTTGATAGGTTCTCTAAGATGGCACACTTTATTGCTTGTGCTAAGACTAATGATGCTGTTAACATTGCTGACTTATTCTTTAAAGAGATTGTTCGTTTGCATGGTTTACCTAAGACTATTGTGAGTGACAGAGATGTGAAGTTTCTTAGTCATTTCTGGCGTACCCTATGGCATAAATTAGGGACTAAGTTACTTTTTTCCACTACTGCCCATCCACAAACTGATGGTCAAACTGAGGTAGTTAACAGAACTATGACTACATTATTAAGAGCAATAATTCAGAAGAATTTGAAGAATTGGGTGAATTGTTTACCTCATATTGAATTTGCTTACAACAGGGCTGTTCATTCTTCTACTTCTTATTCTCCATTTGAAATTGTTTATGGTTTCAATCCATTATCTCCTATTGATATTTTACCTTTGCCTTTCTCTGAGCATGCTAACACTGATGGCAAGGAAAAAGCTAAGTTTGTGCAGGACTTACATGCTAAGGTTAAAGAAAATATAGAGCGAAAGAATGAGCAATATGCCAAGCAAGCTAATAAAGGCAGGAGACGTGTGATCTTTGAGCCTGGAGATTGGGTTTGGTTACATTTAAGGAAAGAGAGATTTCCCAATCAAAGGAAGTCCAAACTTCAAGCTCGAGGAGATGGACCTTTTCAAGTTTTGGAAAGAATTAATGATAATGCTTACAAGATTGATTTGCCTAGCTCTTATGGCAATGTTAGTGCCACATTTAATGTTTCTGATTTATCTTTATATGATTCTGCAGATTCGAGGACGAATCCTTTCCAACTGGGAGGGAATGATGGACCCCATGGCACGGGTGACATAGCATTAATGGCAACGAAGCCTGAGGATGGTAATCATGAACATGGTGACATAGAAGGAGCCCAATACTTCCAATCCAACGTACCTAAAGACCCATTGCAACATATTGGAGGTCCAATGACAAGAGCCCGAACCAAAGCCATGAAGCAAGCCTTGTTCAGTCTTGTGCAAGAAGTTCAAGAGCTTGGAGAGCATTGGGGCACTCCCCTCAAGTCCAAAGGAGAGCATCTATACGTGTATAATGTATTTAAGATCCAAACTCATGAAGAGTCAAGCCCAAGAGATGCAGACCTTAGCCCAATGTAAGGAAGACTACAAGTTGAGCCTCTTGCATGCAAGGAGGCATGAAACCCTAGTAAAGAAGTCAAGGGTGGCGTGATTTCAAATCTTTTATGATCCCTTGATTGTCTCCTAAATTATTTCCTATTTTAATGATCCTTTGATTTGATTTTCTATTTTGAGTCTAGTCAAAGGTTAGAATTAATTATAATATTAATTTCTAAATTTTGTAATCCCATAATTTTAGGATCACATCTCCTAAATTATGTGGCTGAATATTTTATCATTATTTCTCCTTTTAGTATTAGGAAATTAGGGTTTTAATTTTAGGAAATATTTTTCTATGAGCCTATATAAATTAGGCATGCTCCCTATTGTAAATAACACAGAAGTTGAATGAAATTATTCATTTTAGAGTTTATAACTCTTGTGAGCCTTAGTGCTTTGTGGTGGTATCCCGTGTGAGAAACCGACGTGATCAAGAGCGTGATCAACTCTTGTGGTGTCTTCGAAAGTTGAGGTTCCTAGAGGCAGGTGCTCTAGAGGATCTTCTCCTTGATCATTATCCTATTGTTTACTTCATACCTTTCTTTATTTCCGTCATAAATTTCGTCCCTTTCTTTTTGTTCTTGTGTTTTTGTTGTTTCAGGGTTCTGTCCCTAAACTAGCACGATTCTGCTTCCGTCCCTATCATGTTGGGAATTTTTGAATCGAATTTCAATATAACGGTAAAATTTGCTGACAAGAATGTGATACATAACATTTTATGTTCTTGTGATCCTTTTCATTATTAAGAAAGAAAGAATACTTTTTATTGATCTTTCATAACCCAACTTTAATTTCTAATAGACTTTGTAAGTTGAAAACTTACAAATAAAATAAGACACACACACACACACACACACACACACAATTCAGTATCTTGTTGGTGTATAGTTTTGAATTTTTTTTGGTATCTGTTCTTGTGCTAAGTTTGTTATATTATGTTGCGAACTATTTCTAGTTATATATCTAATTTCATTTCTCAATCTTTGTTGGCTTTGATAAAGGTTGGCGGAGCACTTGAAGTTTTTTAGAAATGCAATGGGCTGTGCCTTATCTCCATTTGACTCTTGGCTGTGTTTGGAAGGAATTAAAACAATGGTCCTACGAGTTGAGAAAAAAGAGGTACTCAGAAAACATTATTTTGGATATTAAAAGTTTAGATGAGTTAAAGTTACAAGGGCTCAATAAGGTCAGGATATGCTTCCAAATTTAAAGAATAGTTACTGAAGTACTTGCATACATATTGCTCACCGATAAGATTCTTGCATCATATTAAGACTTCACTTTAAATTAATCTCTCTAACATTTTTTTTTTCATCACAGACTTCACTTTTGTTATTTCTTAGTTATATTATTAGTAGAAATTGTCATATCATATTAAGAAAAGACATGTAGCAACTTATGTAACATTTAATTTAAGCTAATAATAGCTTTATAAAAATTCATATGGATTGCATGACACGTTGCAAACTGAAACAGAAAGTAAACCAAATACAATTGCAAAAGTAAAAATGCGCTGTTGATGTTAAAAGTGAAGACCAAACACCGTGGCCCTTAGTGGCATTGAGTACCATCCTTTTGATAAATTGGTTTGTTTACTGTTTACATGGCAATTTGTTAAAAATTATCTATACTTTTACAACTTAAAATAAAGGAAACTTTTAGGAAGACTTGTTAGTGTTCTAAATTAATGGCTTAAAATAGTTGTTTCTTTGTAATCCTCTCATGCTTAATTATCTATATATGCTATTTTTATTCAATCACTTCATTGGACATGCTGTGAGTCCTGTCCCATGGATTTTTTTTAAGGCAAAATATTTATATATATTCACAATTTGCAGGAGAATGCACAAAAGGTTGCTGAGTATCTTAACTCCCATCCTAGGGTAAAAAAAGTCAACTATGTTGGTCTTCCAAGTAATCCTGGACATGACCTGCATTTTTCTCAGGTATAGTTTACCTGCTAAAATTAAATATTATTTTTTCTAATATATATATGCATGAAATGATTTTATCCATTCATCAATCGAGTTCTTGTTTTGCAGGCAAAAGGGGCAGGATCTGTGCTTAGCTTTGAAACAAGCTCACTGCCACTCTCACAGCATGTTTGTGAACATACCAAATACTTTGGCATGGCTGTCAGTTTTGGTGAGTATTTTTGGGAATATATATTGTCATGTAAATTGTAAGTTACATAGTCACACACACATTTTCGTTCTATAAAGAGTTATCTATCTTAGTTAACCAAAATGGCAATGTTGGGAGGGTGTGATAAAATCAGTACTGGCCGAGCCACATCATAGTGAAGGGGTGCTAAGGCACGTAAATTTTACGACTTTGCATCATTTACTCTTGAATTTTGTGCTTTTTGGTCCAAATAAAAAATATTTGAGGTCAAAAATTTATGAGATCTATGACACTTTAATAATCAAGATAAGATATGAAGAGTATATTATTTATGTAAAAAAACCATATTAACTTGTTTAATATAATTTTTCGAAAGGAACAATGATAATTGATCTACTTGCATTATTACAATTTTAATCCAAGTGTAACTATCTTTTTAAAAAATTATTAATTTTTAAATTAAACTATCCTGCATTCCTTGCATTCCTTGCGTTCAGGGGTCCTAGCTCTGCAACTTGATAGAATTCTGTATGGTTTCCCTTCTAATCATGTAATTTTTCAAGTCATGGATCATTAACTGTTGGTCTGTCATAGTTTGTGCATGTTCTCATGCAAAAGGCTAACCCTAATTGTCTTCCCCCCCCCCCCCCCCCTATTTTAGGGGTGTGGGTTCTGCAATATGTTTGCCCTGGTTTTCGTCCCAAGCTGGCATACCTGAAGCTGAGCGTAAATCCATGGGCATAACTCAAGATCTTGTGCGTCTTTCTGTGGGGATTGAGGATGCTAATGATCTTATTAGTGATCTAGACCAAGCATTCTCGTCTTATCCCTCTGAGCTTCCGTATTGGTTTTGAGTGTGGATGCTGAGCACTGGTTAAAAAAAAAAAAAAATTTCTAAACTGGTTAAAAAGAGCCATACTAAATTAGTTCTTGAACCGGCTTAGAAATGAGCATTTAGAAAGTGCCTAAGAAATGAGGGGAAAATAAAAGAAATAAATAGAATTTTTAAACCGGTTTTTATGCCACAACCAGTTTAGAAAGGCTTGCTTCTTGGAATTTCATGAAAATTTTTGCTATTTTCATTTCTTTTTCGGCTATCTAAAGACTTAAATTTTATGACTTGGAATTTCTGTACTCTATATCTTTCATATTTGTTGAGTGAGGCTGTTGGTGATCGATTTGGCAGTTCTATTAAATAAAGCAAGTGTTTTTTATTATTTTGTGCTTGTGTATTTGCCTTCCTCTCTACGTCGTCACTTAATTTAATGCTTTTCGGTTTTATTTGGCTTGCGTTGCGAAATTGTAAACCAATTAAGAGTCTGTTTAGTTTATATTATAAAAAATAATGGTTTTCTGTTTTTCTAAAACACAAAAATTTAAAAAAATCTTTAGATAAGTGTTTTAAATTTAATTGTTTCTAAAACTGTTCTCATTTTTTGTTTTGAAAAACAAAAATCAGAAATTATCTGAGCTGTTTTTGTTTTAGTTTATTTTTTCAAAATTTCTTATATTTAATTATTAAAAATATAGTTACCTTGACTAATTACTATAAAAAGCTACCACCATAAACTTTAAAACTGTTTTTAAAATTAGCATAATCAAACATATTTTCTTTTTATTTATTTTGGAAAACAATTTTAAAAGCTGTATTATAAATTTTTTTTTAAAACAAAAAATAGAAACACAACCAAACACGCCTTAGTAATGGTCCACCATTTAAAAAATAATAATAATCAAGTAACGGTGCACTTTACTTAAATAGAAGTGCCTACAAATCATTATCAAACCAAATATAATAATGATAATATAATTCCTTTTACTAATAAAATGTTGGATCTAGCGGGAGGGACTATACCTTCATAACATGGCAAATTAAAATTTAAATTCTTACTGAGAGATGTGCCGCACAATCATGCCTTTAATATGATTACTTCTAATAGAATGATACATTAAACAAATGGATTTTGGCACAGTCGTTAGGAGATGTGCATGTCATTGAATAATATGAGCTCCAAAGAGGGTTTGTCTTTATCCATCTTAAGGTGAGGAGTGTATATCATTCCTTTGTTAGACCATCACTCTAGAATTTTGTATTTTTTTTTCGACAAAAAATTAGAATTATATGCTTAAAATCAAACAATAAAAAAAAATCTTGAGAAAGCAAATATCTATGATTATAACAAAAGATAGTGTTAACATATGAGGGCTAAACCACTAAAGAGAAAGTTTATATTAACATGGGAGAAATTTTAGATTAACTAATATGGTTCGAAATTTTAAATAAAAGATATAATTTTAGTTTTTTTTTTTCAAAGTTTTACAGCCCATTTATTTGGTTGATGTAAAAGATGAGAATGGAATGACACTATGAAAAAGGCAGCATTTGGCCCTTTAATAGCAGTTTTAACAGCTACAAATGCGGTTGGTAGTTGTTTGTCAAATTGCAACTAAATGTACCGTGGCGAAGCAAATGGTAGCAGCTTACCAAACCCACAACTGCATAAGTCAAAATGCTACTAGAATGTATTGGTTTTTTTGTAATTGCAACTAAAGCAATCATTGCCATGCATGACTCGGATGTCATTGTTTTTCAAATTTTTTTTTTGGCTGAAACATTGTCAAGATTTTGAACTGCTACTGGTCTTGAGATTTTTTAATTTTGGCACCAACTATTGTAGCGGTTTGAGTAGCAGGTCCAATAACCAATGCAATATTTGGAATTTTGAAATTTCAAAATTTTGGTGGGAAAGTTAGAAGCAGTATGTAAAACCACTATGAACTTTTAAAAATTCAGATTTCCCTCCAAATGCCAAAATTTCTATTAAAACTTTATGGCAGTTCATAGAACCACTACTAAAGTTTGAGAATTTAAAATACATTCATATAATTTTACTTTATAAGCTAAGGGGAAAATTGTAAGACATGGTGGTTATCCAAAAAGGGGTGAATTGAGTGTCTTTCAATTTTTCACCAAAAGCTCTTGACCACATAAACTTGAAATATAAATGTTGATAGAATAAATAGAGCAAACGAAGATAAGAAAGATAAAAATCAATACATATATCCAATCCACTTAGCCTCTGTCGAGTCCCTAAGAACCTACTGAGATTTTTTACTATAATTACAAGTTTGATCTAAGCGCTTGTGAAGTCATACTACAATCTTAGACTTAATATCTATATCACTCTCCTTTACAAAAATTCACAAGTTTGATTCGAGAACTTGTGAAGCCACTTATAATTTTTTAGACTTACAAGTCTGTTTCTCTCCCCCTCATATAGATAATTTTAGCACCCATTTAAGATCCCTTGATCTTAAATGTGCTTAGATAAATAATACAAAAACTTTGATCACAAAGTGATCTGCATAAAACACTACTAAAAAATAGCCTATATAAAACGGTTATTTTTACAACTATATAACAGTTTTAGACCGCTATATAGTAAGGCACTATATATTCAGGCTTAATTATATAGTGATTCTGCAACTACTATATATATAGTTTAGATCTATATAATTGTTATCTTTAGAAAAATGTTGAATAATTATTTTAAGATTTGAGGAAAGCAGATGCAAAACCACACTGTTTAATGGCTATTTATAAACAACTGCTAAATAGTTTTTACATGTTCAATGGTTATTTAAGAAAAATTGTTAAATAGTTTGCCTTTGTTTTGGGCAAAAACGTTAAGGAACTGCCAAGAGTTACTTAGTTGTTGTTTTTAAATAACCATTAAATAATAAAACATATTTAGCAATTTTGTATAATAATTGCCAAATATATGATAGTATTTAGCAGTTATTCAAAAAAAAAACTGCTAAATAGCTCTATTTTTTTTTATTTGCATTTTGAATAGCCCCTCCGTAAAACAATATACATAAGCATCTAGAAACATACTAGCAATAGAGAAATCCAGTTTCAACCAAAATTTGAATGCAATTGAATCTATTATTGAAACCTAGCTATATATAACTTCTAAAAATTGTTTAAATACTTCAAACTTCTTAAAAAATGCCTAAACACTAAAGCAATTTACAAGAAAGAATTTTCCAAAAGTGTAAACCTATTGCAGCTTTAGAAGGCCAAAGTTACCAAAAACATAATCTTAGCCAAAGAATGCTTATTTTGAAAAGTGTAAAGAACCTATATATGCACTAAAACGAAATTAATGAGGATATAGTAAAATGAATGGTTGTTGATAGAGAATACAAAAGCAAATTGTGCTAGTTTAGGAACAGAATCCTGAAACATAACAAAAACACAAGAAAAAAAAGAAAAGGATAAAATTTATGACACAAAAATGAAATAAACAACAGGATAATGATCAAGGAGAAGATCCTTTAGAGCTCCTACCTCTCGGAATCTCAACTTTTGAAGGCACCACAAGAGTTAATCACGCTCTTGGTCACGTTTGTTTCTCATATGAGATGCCACCATAAAGCTTTAAGACTCATAAGAGTTATAAACTCTAAAATGAATAATTTCATTCAACTTCTCTTCTGTTTACTAGAGGGTACATGCCTAATATATATATATATAGGCTCATAAAGAAGACTTTTTCTTAAAATTAAAACCCAATTTCCTAATACTAAAAGGAGAACAAAAATAATATAAAATAAAGGAAAAATTATTCATCCATATAATTTAGGAGATGTGATCCTAAAATTATAGAATTATAAAACTTAAAAAATAATATAATTAATTCTAATCTTTGACTAGACTCAAAATATGAAACTATGACTAGTCTTACTCCTTAAGAAAGGGAGTCAAGTCAAAGGACTACTAAATTAGGAAACAATTAAGGAGACAATCAAGGGATCATAAGGACTCAAACGCCACCCTTGATCTCTTCACTAAGGTTTCATGCCTCTGTGTTTGCAAAAGACTTCACTTGTAGTCTTCCTTATATTGGGCTAAGGTTTACACCTTTTAGGCTTGACTCTTCATGAATTTAGATCTTAAACACATTAACATGTCTAGATGCTCTCTTTTACGCTTTAAATGAGTGCTTTAATGCTCTCCAAGCTCTTAGACTTCTTGCACAAGATTGAACAAGTGTTGGGCTCCTTGCTCCTTGGCTTGGGCTCTTTTCATGCCATTATGCTCATGCTTGCAATCCCCAAGCTTTATTGACATTAATGACATGTCATTATGCCATGGGGTCTATCAATTGTGATCATTTGTTTTGCATTATTGCTTGAATAAACTCTTGGCTAATTCTTCAAGGATTTCATCAATTTGAACTAGACTATATTCCTCTACATATGAATCCTAAAAGTACTATTAACATAACGTAAATCAAGTTTGATGTAAATTATGTGATATGTATAATATAATATAAATTATTAAATTAAATTTAAAAAAAGTATAGATAGAAGGCATACTTGGTCAGACAATATTCCATCATTTGGGATATGGTCAATAATGCCTTTCATGTACCTCATGATGTTGTAGTCGCAATTAACAACCTCGTCACATTACTTTAGACACTTTTCATCATCAAACCAAAAAATAAAATTATAACATAATAAAATTAATTTGATGAAATAAATATTGAGGGTAAATATATACCTTAATTATCCTCCAATCAAATGCATCTTCATATGTACTAGAGTTTCTAATTATGAGAAACTCTTTACGACTTCTTAATAAGTGGACAACCTTACACACATGTGATTAGACACATTACTTACACACTTTGTCCATACATTTAGGACCTATTTTGCATGATATATTCTCTAACTGTGTGCATTTATAGTGTTAAAAGTGATAAAATTACCTAAAGGATGAATTTGTGCACTAAGGGTATTTTGGTTTAAATTTATACTTTTTATGAAAAATTAGGTTTTTATTGGATTAAATATCATTTTTGCCTAGATTCATCATGGTCAAATTTGTTTTCAAAAATTCATTTTGGTTGAGAAATATTGCATAAAAGTCATACTTTAGGGTTGTTGACTTGGTTGACTAAGCTTGGGCTTTGCATGTGCATGTGTTTACAATGTGCTTCTCATGTGGCATTGTGCTTGAATTTAATTTATAAATATTCTCCCATTTAAATAATTAATCCTTGTGTAAGAATATAATTTATTTTGTCACACACATATTATTGGATTAAATCAAATATTACTTTGTGACTTAGGAGAACAAGTGCACTTGCACTTATGTCAATTGGGCTAAAAGCAAGCAAGGAAGGCTTGTGGGTGAGTTAGGCTCACAAGGCCTTTCAAGAAGAGGGGAGGGAGATTCAAAATTCAAATTTAAAATGACAAGCATGTGGCACCACAATCACTTGAATCTCCTAATTAGAAAACTCCTATTTTTTCCTTAATCTTGTCTTCACTTTGTGATTTGGAAATTAGAATTGTAGCCAACAAAATCACCTTGAAATCAGCTCATATGCCTCCCTTTTAATCTTAACCTAACGCTCTTTGTGTCTAAGTTCATTCTAGGCTTGATTCACATACTTAATTTTGAGCAACTCACGTACACATCACTCGTCACTCATACAATCGTTTATACTAATTCAAGGGTAGAGCAAAATTTGGTCCAAGACCTGATCCATTAACTCATCTACTCATTTCTCTCATTCTGTCATCTCTTCTCTTCCATCTCTCTTCACAAATTTCATCCACCACCTACATTACACAAAAAAAAAACAAACACACACAACCCTAGTCTCCATCCTTCCATCCATCCATCCAAGGTTTCCATCTCCAATAGTAGGTGAGTTTCATTTTAGCCAAGGCATGAAGAAGAGTCTTTTATGGAGTTTGAAGGCTAAGAGGCTTATAGATCTTAGAGGAGGGGAAAGAGGATGAGGCCGAACACTCAACATCTCTTCAGTTTTTAATTACTCTATCCTAGTTTTCCTTAATGTCTTAATATTATAAGGCCATAATTTTGGATTATTTCATCATGTATGAGCCATAATCTTGGTTCTTTTGTGTTTATTGTCGAGAACTTAGTGATTTGATTATGTTTTTGTATTTGGTACATCCTTACATTAATAGATGTTATCATAATCTTGAGATTTCCATTAGTGTCTTATCTTGCATTTTTTACATCACAATCTTGAGTGGTTGATTTTTAATTTCTTATTCTCTCACCATTATCTTAGTAAATTACATGCTTTTTGGGAAGGGTTGAATCATATATGCATATTTCCCATCATACTTGGTCAATGCTTAAAACTAACCTAATAAATTAAACTAAGGACCTTAATCTAGGACTTTGGGAGGTTGTTAGGAAGGTTAAGAGGCTAGAGATAAGTTGTCTAGTTTTTTCATTTTAGACCATGAGGGTAAAGTAATCTAAAGCAAACTTACTTAATTTTTAAGCCAATGACTCACTCACTACTCCAACTCTAAGATCTTACTATTCCATAATAAGAAACCATCAAAAACACTTTAATCTAGTTTTAAAGCTTTCTTTTTAATTTTTAAAAAATCAAATAAAAATCAATCAACTTTTTGAGTAGTTTAATTCGCATTAGTTAGCTTTAATTAATCACGATAAGCCTCTTTAAGAGAATTGACCTAGGTTGACCATTGATAAAACTCAATACTATTTTGAAAGTTAACGGCAAACCCATCCTAATATGACAGTATGAAATCTTATCTGAAAAATCATACAGAAAAAATAATTTACATACATGCAAAGAAATTATTATTTATGTGTGATAACAAAGATTAATAAAATAATGAAATTTGAACTAGAAGAAATTTGAACTAGAAAATAAAAATAATAATGAAATAATGAATATTAATTATTCATTAGTCATTAGTACATAAATAAAAATAGAAAAAGAAATAATAATAAGAATCAATTCAAAAATCCAGACGGCTTTTAAGATGATTAAGATACCATATCATACCTCTATATGGGTTGGGCATGAGTAGCATCTAATAAACTTTATCACAATGAATGCACAAAAAAAAAACATACACACATATATTAGCATTTGTTAATAAAAACAAATTAATTAAAAAAATTCAAATATGATTAATACAAAAAATAATTCACCTATCACAAAATGGTGCTAAGAAAATTTAATTCTCCCCGATCACACGTTAGGCTAGGTAATCAATAATATCATTTGTTTTCTCTTCCCATTGCTCGTCATCTATTACCCCCTTCCTGTGGGGGCGTAGAGTGGGGATTTATTAGAATCATTATATCTATGAGATCCCTAGGTACTATTATTGTATTGTGTAGGTGCCTTATACATCAAAATAATAATTAAATCAATAAAACTTGTTAAATACAAGTAAATTATTGAAGATACTTTATTAATAAATATGTACCTTATAAAATGATTATAAAGAGACATGCTCGCCTATGTATAGTTGATAACCTCTCTCGCAATCTCACTATCGATGTTATCCCAAGTGCCGACATTACCATAAATATCCTTCTCAAATGACACCATGACATCATCATAGGATTTTGCATAATGATCTAACATTTCACAGTTCTTTACGGAAGGTGCTTAAACCATGTGAACCTTAGAGGGGGCCTTTAGTGTAACCACCTTAACCTTTAATGCAACCTTCAAGGTAGCCATCACAGCCTTCAATACACCCTTGGGCTTCAAGGATGAAGGTGAAGCGATAGACAATAGATATGTGACTAAGTCTTTAGTCCCCTCAGAAGTCTTCTTGTTCTTGCTCTTGCCCTCTCCTTTTAGGGATGGCTTTGGTAACTTGTCAACAGCCTGCAAGCACATTGTTAATGTTTAATTTTAAAAGAAAGTACAATGTACTACTACAAAACTATTTTACGAGAGCGCTTATTTTTGTCTTATAGGAGTGCTTTAAAAGTGCTCCCATATGCAACACTCTCGTTTATACAAGAGCGCTTTATAAGTGCTTTTATAGGTCAAGCATATAGGAGCGCTCTAATTAAGAGTGCTCTGGTTTGTTTGTTAGATAGGAAAGAAAAATTAAGACATACGGGAGCATTCATTAGGAGAGTGCTCCTGTAGACCACCATACAGGAGCACTCTTGCTGAGAGCGCTCTTATATAGTGCCCTATAGGAGTGCTTTATTAATGAACACTCCTATATGTTTTTTAATTTTTTTTAATTTTTCATATTATGTTCAACTCATTGCAAATGACAGCTATTCCATAACAATATGAAAAAAAAATGAATTCAAAAACAATATAGTCAAACATTAAAAGTTATGCATAATTAAAGAACTTGAAATTAAGACAAACTAAGATCAAATTTATAACTTATCTAATCTCTAGCTAATTAACTAATAAAACTTTTAGTATTTTTCTAACATTAGATGTTACCTATCACAAACAATTATTCTGACCACTTCTCAATCACATCTTCTACTTGCTCTATGGTTAAATATGAAGATCTTGCTCCAAGAAAATACTATAAGAAACATCAACATATAGTTAATTATTTATGTTATACGTGAGAAATGAATGTAATTTTGAAACACTTACATTTGGCGGAATGATCAACTCTTGTTGTGTGATTATTTATTTCATAAACTTCAAAACATAGTAACCACACTACTAGCTTTTTATTTGTGTAGGTACCTATAAAAATAATAAATAAAGATGTAATTATACAAACATATTAGAAACAAAATAGAGCTAATTAACATTTTAGAGATCAAGATATGATCTATAGATCAAATTTGGAAAAAATTCCACAAAGCTTCCCCTATAACTTGGATGTTTTAGAATTTTTTAGAAATTCTACACCAATCCAAAATAGTATATTTAAACTAACAGACATAAAATATTAATCAAACAATCATTTCATGTACATGACAAACATGTTTTGTTAAGCAGATAACACAAACCTTTATTTTGTTCCATGTATAATACTCAGCGTGATCATCTTTTGTGTATTTAGAGGGAGACCTTTACCACCTCAGTAACATGCTAAAGCCCTACTAGAATTAAGCATATGACTCATTGTTACAATAAACAAGTATAAAGAATAGAGAACCAAATGGTTACTAATTAAATAATATCTTCATAGATCTGTAATTCTTAAGCTCATTATCTTTTAATGAGTCAAGATAATAAATCATAGGGATGAATGGATTGATACAAATGAGTATCCAATGTTGCTTGAAAACATAAAATATTGTATTAAATCAAATGTTAATCAAATTTAAAGGCAGATAGAAAACAACTCACCCTAGATTGTGAGAACGTAGAAATAACATATGATGAGAAATATTTAATTAACTTACCATTTTCTTTAGTACTGGAACCTATAGTAGATAACCAGGCCAGGCCATGAAGCTATACAATGCTTCTTGTATAGTTTTTGCATTTGTTGTAGGCATTGGCAGGTGATAATTCAGTTCATGCTCAACCATCAGTTGCACCTTTGCATGATTAGCAGGGAGGGCTATGTTGTGTATCACAATGCTCCTTATAGTATTATGCATGAGTTTAATTGCAACCACATATAAATGTGGGATGTTAGTGAGGCACAAAATCTCAACCTCTCCCTAAGCAAAAGGACAAAAAATGTTATACCATATGAGAGAAGAGTAAGAAATAAATAAAAAGAGCAAGACTAAGGCATTTAATAATATTACCTCAAGTAGTTTTGGAGAGTGGATACCTGTGCAGCTTTCTTTCACACTTAAGCGGTTAAATTCTATTGCGAAAATCCTTGACACATGTCCTTTGAGCAACAATTCAATGTATTTATTTTATTACTCCACAACTATTTAGATTTATTTAGGGCCTTGGGAAAGTACTCCTTCTTGATTACTCTAAATCCTACATCCCGAACACCACCAAGGTGGTAAACATTCCCTAAAGCCTTCTCTAAGGCATCCTCCGTGGGAGGTAAAGCTCCTAATTCTACCTCCTGAGATAAGGTCACCTGTGAATTATACAATAGATAAAAGTCAATAAGAATGCCTGGGTCTTATAAATGTGAATGAATAAAATATTTATCACACAACAAAAGAAAGGAACTATTACTTACAATTTTATTAGCAACCTCGTTCACGCGAGGGTCTAATGTAACACCCTCACTGACATTACCATACAATCTCCCACTCAATCTACTATTCCATTCAAAAACCATTTATTTAGAAACTTTGGGATTCCAAATAAAACATTTTTGAAATCAATTAATAATATATTCATGTTGTAAAATATTACATAATAGAAGCATTGTGAAATAGCATCTTAAAATGAACTAGAAAACATATTTTAAATCAACCAATTCAAGCTAAATCAAGGCTCATGTGCCATGGCATGTGGTCCTTCATTGTCACATGCACTGTGATGCATGTATCAGAATCAGCTGTCAATTTTTTAAATTCTCATATGAATTTTGAAAGTATGTCGTTTTTGCATTTGATATCCGATTGGAGTTATTCAAGCGCCCACATAAAGCTTGTTTCAAATCTAACCAATGACACTAATTTCATTTCAATATGATATCCATTCAAAAATTAAACACTTAAGTATATTATGACCATTTTAAATCAAAATTTGCCACTTGACTATCTCCCATTGAAACCATAAGTCATTAGCCACGTTTAAGGCCTTGACCATATCTAATTGGAGAATGTACAATTAATTGATCAATTATATATTCAATATAACACACATTTAGCTTGTAAATTGCCCATATCATATAACTCAAGCATAATAGCATTTCAATCTCTTTTCTCATACCCAATCTCTTATAAGGCCAAATTCTACATATATATTATTTACAGTCCACAATCAAATTTTAAACATTCCTTATCTTGTCTACATTGTCATTTTCGCCACACACACACACAAAAATTTACTGGGCTAGAATCCAAAAACCACACATTCACAAGTATGAATTCACATGGCAACTTATATTTACAAGTCATTACACCAAATCTTACAATAGGCGTTCAGAAGATGTCTCTATTCTTAGCCTAATTCTTTTTCCTTTGCTCCTCTAACACTAGAACCTAAAAAAATATAAATAATCATGGGTGAGATTAAAATCTCAATAATTAATATAGTTCATACAGGTCCATTAATAAAAATAACCATAAAACTAATAAAAACCAAACTGTAGCATATATATTTATTATAACATAGCTTAACTCATAACTTTCACATAAAAAACACTTTCACACATTTTTACACACTAGCATAATCATTTATTAATCAATCTTGTGAAGCTTCCCAACATAAAACCATAGGCTCTAGTTGATCAATCACTCATTGATCCAAGCACACTTTTAATGGTATCCTGCCTATGAATTATGGTTTCCCTCATCTCATACACTTTTGATAGAGTGTCGTCGACTCCTAACTGCACTATAACAGGTACTAGGGAGTTGTCAGATTGCCTGAATGTCCTATGGTAACAATCCTATAATATGTTGTACTAGATTACCCATAATACTGGCCCATAATATGCTGTACTGAGTGTTCCATGGTACCAGCCCAACTATATGAATTTATTTTCTCCACACACACACATCCGTACATATCTTGGGTGAACTCCTATCCTCTATAATCATGCTTTTCCATATTTTACGACATATCAATCAATACTTTCATACATTTTACTATAAATTTATTACCAATTTAAAATCTAATAGAAACATTCCCAAATCATATTGCATGTCAAAATCATTTGTGATGTAAAATCATGTACTAAAGAAAAATCATCAAAATCATAACTTGACACATGCATAATCACTTTCATAACTCCCACTATATGTAAAATCATCTCTTTCACTAATCAACTCATCATACATGAGAATCTACATAATTCAAGCACCCAGAGTCAATTACTCCATTGACTAAAAGTGCTAATTACAATAATTAAGCACCTAATCACTATCATTTCCTCTATTTATACTCATTCATGTATATTATGACTAACTACTATTCAATACAAGCTTTACACTCTCACAATCAATTTCTCTCTCTATTGTCTCTCTAAACCAAGTCAAATTGAGCTTATCTCTTCAAAGCTTTATCATTCTAACTCAAACTAGTCACAAAGTACTAGTTTAGTTCCAGAGGACCTTTCTATTACTATAAGGTAAGAAATTATCTCCTTAAAACTTTCAAATTCAATTTCTTAATAGTTAAAACTAAGAGAAAACTAGGTAGAATTAGAGGTTAAGGTAGCACAAGACTTATCTGATACGTAACAAGTTGAAAATATTACTCTTTCTCCTGGAATTGCTGGCCTTAGAAGAGGTGGCCACATTCTCCATGCTAGATGTCTCTTTTCTTGATTTCTCTGCTATTTTCACAAGCTAGACACATTCCACTTTATCATAATTCTACATCATGCACTGTGGTGTATCCATCCTCAGTTGTGATGCGTGGCACAGTGAGGAAAATCCTCACTATACTCACACGCTATGCTTCACAATATAGTCCTTCCACTCATATCTATTGCTATATTATACCAGTGAGTCAAAATAACCCTTTACTATGTAGAATCCTAATCTCATATTAAATCACTAATTCATTCCTTAATCAGTCATTAATATAGGATTAGAAATTCATAATGTTACATCCAAAATATTTCCCTAATTATCTATTTACATCAAAGGCTAAAGCTTGCCATGAGATATAGAACTCTCTGATCCCTGCTCCTTTAAATATTCTTTCTTAGTAGTAGCATAGCTCTTGCACCCTTTGTAATATCTAAGATTTCAATTCCAAAAACTAGTTGCTAATCAAGGGTAAATTAATAGTTAGTGGATTGATTGTGGTTTAGGTGTTAAGTTGATATTTTGTATTGTTTGGATGTTATATTGATAAGATTGAAGAGAAAGACAATTCGAGGCATAACACACAAGCATAAGTAAGATTAAACTCATTGTGCCACACATAGCGGTAAAAGATGCGTATACTGTTATGCATTGTCTAGGAATTACTTAAAGCTAATGCAATCAGTATGTGAAATCAGAAGAGGAATTACTGAAAATGCATCTAAAAAGGAAGAGAAGATTAGCTTTCTTGGGTAAGCCATATTTGCTTCAATCACTAACTTACTGGGGAAGTATCGTGCAACCTTATGGTTTAATTCTACCCCATTTTCATTGAATTTCATTAATTGAGAAGTCAAATCATGAAGTTTTAAAGTGTTGTAATCTAAATGAGCTATCGAATATAGAACTAAGGTTTTATAACTTGTATGGAGTTAAATGGTTATGTTTTGAAGATTTAGGCTCATTTAGCCTAAGAAGTTAGGTTAAATAGAAAAATTATGATTGAATAATGTGTTAGGAGATTGTTATGGTTGTTTGAGTAGCCATAGGGCTAATAACTATAAATAATTGATAAGTGAATTACAAAGGGTTCAATTGAACTGTTTTATGTGTTAAAGAATTTGATTTAGCCAAATAAATGCCTATATTAAGTGTTGAGAATTGATTGAGGGGCATTGTGTTGTGTATATTGAGCACCTGTGATATTGCTTGTGAGAATCTACACCTTTGGGAGCTTAATGTGAATGGTAACCTTTAGTAGCAAGGGTTAAAGATAACTGGAGTAATCCTTTTACATGTTTGTTTATAAAATTATTTACAAGTATTTTGATATAACTACGTGCATTGTGTTATGAACTAATAGAGTAGTAACATTGTTAAGGAATATGGATGCGAGTATGTAAGTATTGATTGAAATGAATTTGAGGTGGCATGCGCATTGACATGCACTGCATCCGTAAAAATACCCTAGATTATGGTGAGGGAACGTGACCTTATCATGAGGAGGCCTAAGAAGTCTTGATGATTTAAAGTAGAGCTTGACTCCACCAGGATGAACCTAGGAGAAGAATCCTGATGATCCAGAGCATAAAACTTGGCTCCACCACGACAGACCTAGGATATTAAATGATCCACAAGGTTATTTTAGACTAAGGTAGGGGGTCATGGTCCTACCTTGTATAAGGATAGGAAGTCTTGATGATCCAGAGTGTATAGTTTAACTCTACCATGATAGACTTAAGAGACCACCCGTATGCAAAGAGGATTACCTAGTTTGAGCAGTGGTATAGTGGGCCTTGTTCCATATGACTAGAAGTCTTAGTTTATGTAATATCCTAAATTTCTTAATCCAGTGATTAGTTGTTAATTGGGGGTAAAGTGGTAATTAGTATGGGATTAGAGATTTAGATGATTATGTAATGATTTGACTCATTTTGATATTCAATGAATAGACATAGGTGGAAGGATTATTCTCACTGCAGCACATGGACCAGAAAGAAACTTCTTAAGTCATGAAATTTTAAAAATTTCAGGAAGGAGAAATTGGAAACACATGAAATGATAAGAGAAGAAGGGTTGGTATACTAAGGTAAGAGATTTCAAAGTGGTGGAAGGTGCTTCTAATCAGTAACTTAGTAGGTAAGCTATGTATAATTCTTACTTTCCATTCTACCCAAATTTCTCTGAATATGAGTTATAGAGAAATTGAATTAATAAAAATTAAGGGGTTTGATTCATGCCTAATAATTAAAAAAAGGTTCTCAAGAGTTAAATTAGAGATTTGCAATTGGTTTAAAGATGAACAATAGAGCTTTGAACCCACAAGCTCAATTTAGCCTTAATTTAAAGAGATTTTAGGGTGAAAAGCATGTTTGAGTAAAATGTGACCGATTAAGGTGATGTAAAGCGGTAATCGAGTAGTAATAGACTTAAAATAAATAAATGAAAAAGAATAGACGGTTAAATATAACCAAAAGTAGTAAATATGTTTTTTTGGTCAAATTGGACCAAATAACTAAATTGTGCCAATTGTATGTAGATTGGTAAATTTTGCATGTGTGTTAAGAAAGGAAGCTTGTGATAAGCTATAGTAGTGGTTGAAATCCATGGTTAACCTTTCTAATGATATAAGGGTTGACTATTTGTTGTAACTGTATTTGAGTATATTATGTAGTGCATGAAATTATTTTGAACCAAGTATGTTTTGTAACATTAAAGGTTTGGTTCATAAAAAAGATATTTTAGTTAAACAAGTAATGACATTTATGTAATTTGATGTGAAAATGAGTACACGAATATATATGAGTAAAGTGGTCATTAAGAACCTATGAATGCTTTAGAAAGCATGTTTATAGGGGTAAGAGTTCACTTGAGTGGAGAGGTGGTGATGAGACCATATGACATATTCTTCTTAGTGCATGACAGGGTACGGTGTTAGAAAATTATTCCTCTTTAGTGCCTTATAAGGTGTAGTGTTAGAGAATATCTCCTTAGGCCTATTGAGGTGTGGTGTTAGAGATTTAGGAGTCCTTAGTGTTTATGTGATACAGTATTAGAGTTAATGACACCCTGTTGTGTGTATTGGGGGAAACCATAATCCAAAAGTAAGATAAACACTTTGGCAGGGTGATTCTACTACTAAAGGTGAGTTCAAGGCTAATGAAATTGTATATTGGTTTAAGGCAAGCCTATGATTTTGAGTCAGGGTGATTTAGAGGTTCAGATGGTAGAGATCATGCTTGGGATAGTAAAGTGGTGAAAAGTAGTATAAAGAGGTGAAATGTAAAACATTAATGTGATATGTTTTATGTTGAATGATATATATACTTTACTTTTATATAGTTGCTTCAGATAGTCAATAAGAATGAGTTATTCTGTTACTAAGATTTTTATCTCACCCCTATAGTTAATTTTTACAGGACAGAGCAATGATCAGGGTAAGGGAAAAGAGTCAGGGAAAAGAGTCAAGATTGAATTAGAGTTATTGAAGCCGTGTGAACTTAAAGTATTGTGTAATGAACTAAGAACTTATGTATATCTACATATATAAGTTTCCATAAGGATTGCATGCATGTTTTAAGTAGTGAAGTAGAGGAATTGTAGAGATATTTAGTAAGTGTTGTGAATTTTAGTGAATCTTAGTTCATGTGTAAAATTAGTTATGGATGTGGTTATATGTGAATATGTGTTGAGAAATGGCCAAGTTGTATTAACTTATAACAAATTATGCAAAGTTGAGAAATGTGAAAATTGGCCGTTGTGGAGTCAAATTTTCAATATATGATGTTTGTGATATATTGTGGTAAATTAGGTGTGTTAGGTCTTTTTGGATAGAGTTCAAGACCTTATATAGTCTAATGAGAGAAAAGAATCAATTTAAGCATTTGGATTGGCACAATTTTTAGAAAAAGTGACTTTTTACACCTAGATGTCTAATTTTTGATCAAATCGTTTAATTATGTCTAGATTGTCTCAGTAGCTACCTTATGAGATAAACTTCATGTGGTCGCTTGAATCACTCTAACCGAACATTGTATATGAAAACAAAGCATGTCGGAAGTTTATCATTTTTGTTGTTAAATGACAATAGAAAATTTGGATTGGCATGCCACGGTGTATGGTGTCTCATGCCATGCACATGATAAAGAGAGATAGGCATATGGCTCTGTGCCACATATTGCACATGTAATGCACGTTGCGGCGCATGGCCCATTTTCTAGCTTGATTTTGTGGTTTTTAATACATGTAATTTGAGATAGATATGCTTATGGGTTGTGTCCACTATGCATTACAAATGTATTGTGATTTTGGTGATTTTGCAAAATGAATCTTGTGCCTAAGCTTTTCAAACAAATTCTTTGAGTACTAATTTTCTTGATTAATGTGGTGATTGGGTTAACTTTTTCCTATATCAAGCGGATATAGGAGGAGATTATAATTTACCCTTGCCTTGTTTATGGCACTTAATTCCTTTGAAAACAAAAAAATATTTGAGTGAATGTAAATATATAAGCAATAAAAACTAAAATTAAGGAAGAAATATTACCTTGAACTCTTTATTACGACGAGAGTTAACAAACTTAGTCTACTAATCCAGATTAATCATGAATCTCAATATAAAGAGAACTTCATGTTCAATTATTATTATGTCTGGGTTATTCAAGAATTTTTAGGTGACCCATGTTTTGAAATTGTGTTCAAGACTAAATCTTTCAATGAATCAGGTACCTTTGAATTCACCATACTAAGTGGCACATTAGCTTTAACAACAACTCTATTATAGCTCACCAAGTTGTTCGATTCAATGCACTAGCCTTTGTTGTTCCACTGAGCAGGAAACTTCCTCTTAAGTGCTCTTGATTGCTCTTGACCTTGCAACATACTCCATAACTACCAAACCCATCCTTAATCTCTCCTTTTTTACCCTGCCCACCCTACTATTGGGAATCAATGGCGAAGGTAAGAATAGGATCACTCTGCTAAGAGCCACTATGAGGAAAAGTATGATTATTATTTCCTGTAGCCATTTATTCACCTATTCAAATAAAAATAAATTGAATTAAATTAAATAAAATAAATAAAATAAATTGGATTAAAATGAAACAAATAAAATAAATCGAATTAAAAATACTTTACATGTTCGAAGTTGTTCTTTTTCTTTTAGTTGTCTCAACTTTTTTCTTAACAATTTTTTTAACAATTGTCTTCTTCAGTTGGAGTGAGTTCCCTTCTTTGATATCGAAATGCCCTCATTATGATCATATCTCATGTAAAAAGCAGAGTATTTAGTACTAAAATCATCATCACTATTTTCTAACCCTTTAAATGGATCATCTTCTTTTTCATTATTATTTTTTCTATTGTCTTCATTTTCTAGCTATTCTCCACTATTTCCCTTATCATTTTTTTATTACTAAACAAAACAACAAACCATTCCTTATTAGTAGGACCAAGAGTATAAAAAGCCTATTGTGAGATGGTGTAATGCATGTAGTTGTTAATAGTGTAAAATGTGCATATAAGATGCTCTAAGATTTGGAAATAAGTGCATATTATTGTAAATGTTTGTGGTGTTTAGTGTTTTGATTCCCTGGTCTTGTGTATATGTGTGTACATGATGAAATAGTAGTATAGGCTAGTGGATGGATGGTAATGCGTGTGAATTTGATGAATTTTTTATCTGTATATGAAATTTGACCTTGGATATAACAAGATTGAGAAATAGAAATTATGCCTAATAGTGTGTAATGGGCAGTTTATAGGCTAAATGTGTGTCTGTGTATTATATTGTGTGCATAATTGGTCAATCAGGTGTACATAATCCATTTGGACATGGTCAAGGCCCTAAAAGTGGCTAATGACATATGATTTCGACTTGAAATGTTGAAGTGGCAAATTTTGACTTAGAAAGGTCAAAATGCACTTAGGTGTGGAACTTTTAAACAAACATCAAATTAAAATGAAATCGGTGTCATTAGTTAGAATACGAAATAAGTTTTATGTGGGTGCTTGAATCACCCTAATTGAATATTGAATGCAAAATCGATGCACGTCTAAAGTTCATAACAGAAACTATCTTTTGACAGCAAAATTTAGTAGGTGTGCTGTAGTGATGTGTTAACGAAGGATAATATTCCACTGCGCATGCCACAAAGCAAGTAGCTGAGGTCTCTATATCACATGCCGTGGCATATATGACACGAGGTGCAGCACATGGCCTACTTTTTGTGCAAATTATGATGTTTTATTTGTTATTTGATGTGTTTAAGTGTAGTACTTTCGCTGTGTGCTAATTTTAATAATGTAAATGGTTTCTATAAAAGGACTTTCAAAGTTTTTATATTAGGATCCAAAAGCTTTTAAAATGTTTATTAGATTAATAGATTGTGTAGAGGATCGTATGGTAATAGCATTAAGGGCATTACAATTAATTGATATCATTTTCTCGAGTTTTAAGATCTAATTACTATGTTTCTTTATTGCTTTCATCCTAGACCTTGAAAACTTATATATTGTTCATTACTCCCATTCTTTACCTTTTGCTTAACTTTCTTTTACCTTCATCTTTAGAAAGGGAGAAAATGAGAAGAAGAGGTACTCAGGCTTCAAGAAGTACTCGAATATTATGACGTTCAGTTGAGGATGAGCCTGTACCAGATGTTCAACTGGTTGAGCCTCAATAAGTTGATAAAAGGGATGGTTTTTTAGAAGAGTTAAGAAATATGATGATTGATATTCGACAAATAGCATAAGATCATGGTGTATTATTGAGGAGTAGAGAATAGGTTAATGAAAGAGAGGGTCAAGAGATACTAGTACTAGAGGAAGTTCATAATAGACCAAAGTTGTCTCAAGCTTCGGGTAGTAGGCAAGCTACGGGAGTTATTGTTAATCCATCTATTGATTGAGCCTAAAAGACCTTTATAAAGATTAGTCCACTAACATTCAACGATAGCATGAGATAAGGTGAAGTTGATCAGTGGATTGAGTGCCTTGAGAGCATATTTAAGTTAGTGACTTGTATGTTAGAGCAGAAGGTAATTCTAGCCATAGTTCAGCTATTTAGAGTGGCCAAGAGATGGCAGGACTTATTTAGACCATCTAGTATTTTGAAGTACTCTTAGGAAGAATTCAAGAATGTGTTCTTTAATTATTACTTCCCGACATGTTTTCACACTAAAAAAGAGGAAGAGTTCCATTCGTTTAGACAAGGGGATCAAGATGAGGAATAGTTTATCAAAAGATTCAATGATTTGTTAGTCTACTGGACTTATCTATAATACCATAATGACACGAAGTGGAAGGCAGAGTGATTGTTAGAGAAAATGCATCCAAAGTACCCGTAGCAGATTGCTCTATTCAATATTATCACCTACGAAGAAATGTGCTATAAGTTGAGAACGACTGCTAGAAGAGGTAAGGAAGCTAAGACTGAGAAGAAGAGAGATAGTATGGGAAGATTCACACCTTCTCTGGGTCTATTGGTCGGTATTTTAAAGAATCTCATTTATAGCTCAAGTAGTTTTAGAGTTTTTAGGAAGAAGAGTTTTACTAGAGGTTTTCAAACCCAAATTGTTCAGTGAGGTTCAATGTAGCATAGTAATAAGGTTAGAATTAGGCTTCTACAACCTTCAAGGTAAGCTTTAAATGCACTAGCTTCTACTTTAAGCACTGGAAGATCACCTCATTACAGTATCTTTGGTAGATTCCATATGGGCAACTGTTGGTCTTGTTTCAAGTATGGGAAGCTAGACCACATTGTTAAGTATCGTTCTCGAGGGAGGAATTGAGGTGACAAAGCAATGATCAACTATTCTAGGACAAGTCTTTACTATGATGCAAGAATAAGCCACAGTATTTTTGAACTTGATTAAAGGTATAACCTCTATCTATGGTAATAGAAATTATTTAATTCTAGGACTACACATTCTTTCATTTCTAAAGAATGTGTAGGAAGATTGAGATTACAATTGAAAGAATTGCATGTGCTGATTAAAGTGATTACAACTTCAGGATCCTTGAGTATTACTAATAAGGCTTGTTAGAGAGTAGAGATTATGTTTGAGAATCAAGTATCTAAGATCGATCTAATTTGTATTCTCATGAGAGGGATTGATGTGATGGTGGGCATGAATCGGCTAACAATTAATAATGCTACACTAGATTGTGTTAGGAAGCTATTGCCTTTGCTAGTATTAACAACAAGGACTAGTACTACTGAGCAGGCCAAATTTTTACTGGTTGTGCAAGCTGAGAAGTTGATCAAGTAGGGATGCTGTGCTTATATGATAATTTGCACAACTAGTAGTGTATATAATAGGGGCATTGAGAAGATTGGAGTAGTAAGCAAATTTCCCTAGGTATTTTCAAAAGAGATGTCTATATTACCTCTAGAAAGGAAAGTTGAGTTCTTAATAGATTTAGTTCCTGGTACTGAGTTAATTTTTAAAGCTCCATATTGGATGTCACCCTCAAAGTTGAATAAGTTGAAGAAGTAGATTAAAGATTTTCTTGATAAGGGGTTTATCAGACTGAGTATATCACCTTAGGGATCGCTAGTGCTATTTGTAAGAAAGAAAGATGGTAGCTTCAGGCTGTACATTGATTATCAATAATTGAACAAGGTGACGGTGAAGAATAAACACCTTTTACCTAGGATCGATGACCTGTTAGATCAGTTAGCTAGAGCCTCAATCTCTTTTAAGATTGACTTGAGGTTAGAGTGCCATCAATTGAGAGTTTTGTGTAAGAGATGTAACCATGATAGCTTTTAGGACACATTATGGGCATTATAAGTTAGTTGTCATGCCATTTGGTCTTGCTAATGCACCTATGATATTCATAGACTACATCAACCATATCTTCAGGCCATATTTAGATCAATTTATTATGGTATTCATTGACAACATTTTGGTTTATTCTAAAGATGAGGAACAACATGTTAAGCATCTTAGGATTAACAAGCTACATACTAAACTCAATAAATGTGAGTTTTGTCTAAAAGAAGTCAAATTTTTAGGTCATGTGGTGTTGATAGATTAGATTTCTATTGATCCACATAAAGTTGATGCTGTGTTGAAATGTGAGCGACCTAGGTCGGTTATGAAGATTCAAAGTTTTCTAGGATTAGCTGGATATTATCGACAATTTGTCTGAATATTGATGAAATTGACTTAGAACGATCAGCCTTTTATCTGAAATAATAGATGTGAGATTGCATTTCAGAAATTAAAGAAAATTTCTCTTAGTATGAGTTATAGTAAAATGGAATTGGTGAAGTTTAAGGGGTTTATTTCTTACCTAATAGTAATAAAAAGGTTCTTAAAACTTAAATTAAAGCTTTGTGATTGGTTTAAAGTTGAATAGTAAAGCTTTAAAACTTTAAGCTCGATTTAGCCCTAATTTAAAGGAACACAAGGGCAAAAATGGAATAGAGGTGAGAGGGATTGTGCGAAGTGATGTAAAGTGATAAATGAATGATAATAAACCTAGATTGGTGAAGTAAGAATGAATGAATGGCTAGTTACAGCTTAAAGTAGTAAGTAAGTATTTGTAGTCAATTGAATAAATTGATTAATTGTGCCAATTATGTATAGATTGACATGTTTCAAGTGTAGAGTGGAAAGAGAACTTGGTAGATGTAACTTCTCGAATTTCTAATCTTGTGTTAATGATTAATTAGGGATGAATTAGTGATTTAATGTGGGAATAGAATTCTAAGTATTGAAGTATTATATTGACTCATTAGGATATTATATGAACAGATATGAGTAGAAGAGTGGAGTCTTAGAGTAGATTATGTGAGCATGGTGAGGGTTTCTCTCATTGTGCCACTCACCGTGGTGGGTAATAGATGTGCCACAGCGCATGGAGCAGAAATTAAATTAATAGAACATGTTTAGCTCATGGAAAACAGAAGGAAGAATATGAGAGGAGAGCTCTAGCATGGAGAAGAGTCAAGGCTATGCTAGGACAAGCTAAATCAAAGCAAGGACAGTGTTTCTAACCTGTTACTTATTAGGTAAGTTACATACTGCCTTAACATCTAAATCTATCTTATTTTCTCTTAGTTCTAACTAGTGAGAAATTGAATTCGGGAGTTTTAAGGAGGTGATTTCTTACCCAATAGTAATAAAAAGGTTTTTTTAGAACTAAACTAGTGCTTTGTAACTGGTTAAAGTCAAAACAATAAAGTTTTGAAGCTATAAGTAAGAATTGCTTTAATCTAGAGAGAGAGTAGTGAGAGAAGATTGTGAGAAAATGTTGAAGCTTGGAATGAAGGGTGATCAGTGGTAATAAACATAATCGAGTGTGAAATGTGGATTTGATAGTAATTTAAGTGTTTTAATGCAATAATTGACACTTTTGGTCAATAGAGGAATTGACTCTAAATGCGAATTCTGTGTAGATTTTAACATGTGACGCATGAAATACGAGAAAGGAGCTTGAATATGGTTGAAGTTACATAGGTAACCCTTTCTATCAAACAGAAGAGTTAAGGTAATCATATAGTTTATTATATTTATTAACTATTATAACTGTATAGAAGTGAATATCTAATGATAAATTGTGAATTTATGCACTTTATGCATGATTGTTATTGAAATGGTTTTTAGCATGAATTTTTGCATTGTGAAATGAATTTGAAAAGTGATTGATTTCAATGGATATATATATATGATATGGAAGTACATATGTTGTGGAAAGGTATAAAGTAGTGAAAATTGTAAAAGAGCATGATCATAGGGAGCGGGAGTTCACCCAAGATATGTGGGGATGTAGGTATGTGGAGATATGTGAGTGAAACATTTATATGGCCTGGCTGGAACTATGAGACATCCAGTGTAGCATTATATAGGCTGTTACCTTGGGTAATCTAGTATTGAATATTATGAGACTGTTGCTATGAGACATCCAGGCAGTCTGCCAACTCCCTAATGCTCATTAGGGTGCGGTTAGGAGTCAACGACACTTCTATCACAAGTGTGTGAATAGGGAAACCATAGTCTATAGGTGGGTTAGATTACCTTTGGTCGGGTGTTTCTACCATTGAAAGTGAGCTCAGGTCAACAAATGGTTAATCTAAAAGAGCCTATAGTTTTATGTTAGGGAGTTTTAAAGGATCAATGGATAGTTGATAATGCCAAGGTGTAAAAGTATTTGAAACGTGATTTATATGTAAAAGTGATAATTTAGTTATGATATAATATATGTGTGTGTGTGTGCTATATGATGATTTCAGTTACTTTGGCATGATTATTTGTGGTAATAGACATTTAATGAGCTATATTTGGTTATTGAGATTTTTATCTCACCCATGGTTATTTACATTTTTCAGGCCTTGGTGTTAGTCATTTAAAAGGGAAAGACATTGGCTGAGTTGAGATTTCTCACTAAGCCCTTGTAAGATTTTGGTGTAATGAATTTGGTTGTTATTAGTCTTGTATATGTATAATGCCAAGGTGTAAAAGTATTTGAAACGTGATTTATATGCAAAAGTGATAATTTAGTTATGATATAATATGTGTGTGTGTGTGCTATATGATGATTTCAGTTACTTTGGCATGGTTATTTGTGGTAATAGACATTTAATGAGCTATATTTGGTTATTGAGATTTTTATCTCACCCATAGTTATTTACATTTTTCAGGCCGTGGTGTTAGTCATTTAAAAGGGAAAGACATTGGTTGAGTTGAGATTTCTCACTAAACCCTTGTAAGATTTTGGTGTAATGAATTTGGTTGTTATTAGTCTTGTATATGTATAATGCCAAGGTGTAAAAGTATTTGAAACGTGATTTATATGCAAAAGTAATAATTTAGTTATGATATAATATATGTGTGTGTGCGTGCTATATGATGATTTTAGTTACTTTGGCATGATTATTTGTGGTAATAGACATTTAATGAGCTATATTTGGTTATTGAGATTTTTATCTCACCCTTAGTTATTTATATTTTTCAGGCCCTAATGTTAGTCATTTGAAAGGGAAAGACATTGGTTGAGTTGAGATTTCTCACTAAGCCCTTGTAAGATTTTGGTGTAATGAATTTGGTTGTTATTAGTCTTGTATGTGTATAAATTGCCATAGGATGTGTATATGTGCGTAAATATATACTTGTGGTATGGTTTTTGATTTTGAGTTCCCTAGCCCTAATACATGTGTGAAAGATGAAATGACTGGATGAGCTAGTGGATGGATGTAATTATGTTTGGATATGAAATGGGTGGAGACTATATGTACTAATTTAGCCATATATGAGATTAAAGAAATAAAAGGTGAATTTGGCCCAGAGGGTTAAATAGGCATTTTGTAGGCTAAATTTGTGTATGTGTGTTATATTATGCTTGTATATGATCAATTAGGTGTGTTATGTCTATTTGGATGTGGTCAAGGCCCAAAAAGTGGCTAATGATTTGGTTTTGAATTGAGACACTTACATGACAAAATTTTTTAGAAAATGGTCAAAGTACACTTTAGTGTCCAATTTTAGATAGAAATATCAGATTAGGATGAAACCAATGTCATTAGTTATATTTCGAAATAAGCTTCATAAGGGTGCTTGAATTATCTCAATTGGACATCGTATGTGGAAATGGTGTCCATATGAATTTCATATCAAAAACTACCATTTGATAGCAAATTTAGGTGTGTGCACCGCGGCGCATGTACTCGCATGTTGCGGCGCATGGCATAGAGCGAGCGAATGTGGCCTCTGTGCTGTATGTCACGGCACATATGGCATAAGTCGCGGTGCACAGTGCAAAATTGCACTTTGCTTTTCTTGTATGTAGATGTTTTCTTAAGCTTTAATGCACTAAGTCTAAATGCTTCCGCTGTGTGTGTATTTTTGTATGGGGTTATATAACCCAATTGATTATAAAATGATTTATGGAAATCTTTTATTGAGAACCTAATATTTTTAATATTTTCAAATTAAATGTCTTTGAAGTAATTAGCAATTTTATAATGGAGTGTATGGTAATGTCAGTAAGGGATTACAATTTATTAGTATTGTAGTGGAACGCATGGTAATGTCAGTGAGGGCATTACATAGAGATGAGTAGCGATTGAGAAAGTACCATGGATAACCTTTCTTGTGATAAAAAGGTTGAGGGTTTGACTATTTATTGTAATTGTGTGTAAGTTTGTTATCTATTGTATGAAATTATTTCAAACTAAGCATGTTTTGCAGTATTATATGAGTGTTACATGAAAACAAAGCTTTACTTAATTTAATAAGCGAAAACATATGTTTTTACTTGGTATTTATATGATATATATATATATATATAGTTGCATAAATAAATGTGAATCCTATGATTAGGATGGAAAGCATGATCATAGGGGTAGAAGTTCAACCATAGGAAGAAGTGGACAAAAACCATATAGCATATTCTCTTTAGTGCTCGACGGGGTGTAGTGTTAGAGAATTATATCTTCTTAGTGCCTTTTGAGTTACGATGTTAGAGAATTGTATCTCTTTAGTGCCTTTCAAGGTAAGGTATTGGAATTATCTCCTTAGTGCCTATTAAAGTGTGTATTGGAGATTCGGACTCCTCAGTTGATATGATATAGTGTTGGAGTCAACGAAAACCCATTGCCGGCATTAGGGAAACTATAGTTTGAAAGTGAGATAGAACACTTTTAGCTGGTAATTCTACCACTAAAGGTAAGCTTTGGGCCAATATATATTGGTCTAAGGCAAGCTATGATTTTGAGTCAGGGTGATTTGGAGGTTCAATCAGTAGTAATCATGCTATATGTGAAAAAGTGGTGAAAAGTGGAGATTTGTGGTAAATATCGATTAAGAGTGGTGAAATGATCAATATAGATGAAATTTGAAATGAATATATGATATATACTATTTTTAACTATGTATTTGCTAAACTTTCATATAGCTGTATGTGATAGTCAATAGAAGTGAGTTATTCCAATACTGAGATTTTTATCTCACCCCCATGGTTACATTTTATAAGATAGAGCAATGATCAGGGCAAGAGAAAGGAGTCTAGACTGGCATAGTGGTTCTATGGCTATGAGAACTATTGAGTTTTGTGTAATGAACTAATTCAATGTGAATTTGTATATATAAGTAGCCATAAAGATTGCATGCATATTAAAGCTGTGATTTATGGAAAGTTGTAGTAATTTTTATGTATCTTAGCCCTTCTGTGATGATTAATTGTGCTAAGATTGTTGGTAAATATGTAAAGTGGTGATTTTTGTGGTAAAAAAGGCCAAGTAGGCTAGTGTATGCCAAATAGTACAAAGTTTATGTTTTAGAAATGGGCCATTGAATGGATAAATTGTGATATATGTCTAAATATATGATGAAATGTGGTTAATCAGGTGCATTAGATCCTTTTGGACTTGGTTTAAGGCTTAGAATGGTCTAATGACATTAAAGGATTGATTTGAACATTTGGGTGCGCAAAATTTTTAGAAAATGTGACTTTTTACACCCACATACCCAAAATTTGATCAGATTATTAAATTGTGTCCAAGCCTATCTCATTAGTTAGCTTATAAGAAAAGCTTTGTATGGGCAGTTGAATTACTCCGATCGAACACGGTATGTGAAAACGGCATACGCTGAAAGTTTGTCATCTATGCCACATGCCGCAGCACATATATTGCCCGCTACAGTGCATGGCCCATAAACTAACTTGATTTTATAGTTCTTGATGCATGCAATGATTGTTATGAATGCATGTGACTTGTTTTTGCTATGCAATACTCTAATGTCTTAAGGTTTTGATGATTTTGCAAAATGAGTTTTTGACCTAAGCTTTTCAAATAGTATTTGATTATCATTTGATAATTTTGGTGTGGTGATTAACTTAACCCTTCCTAGCGTCGAGTGAATATTGGGAAAGGTTAAACACAAACTATCTCTAAGTCTCTTGATCAATAAAGTTGTATTCTAAACATGGATCTTGGTTCTTCTTTTCTCCTTAAATATATTCCCTAGTAATTGTTGACTTGAAATCTTTCCATCGATCATGTACTTAATAAAGCCAATACTTTTTCATCTCAATAATAGGAGGGACAAAATAAGTAAGTTGTAAGGTATTATAATTATGAAGTAAATTAATAGTATTTAATATAACTAAAACAATAGGAAAAAAATTATAAAAATTTGCACACCAAAATTTCATCCCAAATCATGTCCTTTATAGCTTGTCGTACTTCCTACCATTTAGGATATAAAATGCCAACTTCAGATTTAGCCATAAGGCCTATATAACTTATAAACTTATCCTCTTTTAGACTAAATAGTTTTTTATCATCACTAAAATCCAAACGTACTCTTTTTGTAGTACCTTAATGTAAAGCCAACTCCTTTAAATTTAGGCTATCTCTACCCCTTTTCTTGTTAGATGTGTTGAAATGTCACCTATGTCCCCACTAGATTCCTCCATATGCTTGTTAAGAAACTAAAATGATACAGGTAAGTAACTTGCATTTAAGTTAAATATATAAAAATAAATAAATGAAATAAATATGTGAATGCAAAAAATCAACTACTTAATTGTTTTGATAATTGAGGTCTTACTTTATTCATTATCTTGAATTCCTTCACAATGATCATCTTTAACTACATATTTATCACCTCGACCAAATGTACTTCAATTGATCTAGGTGGATTTGTAGAAAAAGATAGGGTTTCATTAAAGTAAAACCTTAGTCATCATCCTCCACATCAATAATATGTCTTTTACCTTTTAATATAATGGAACACTATTTATTTGTTAGATTAGTGACAAAAAATACTTGTATCACCTTGACTTGCAAAAATGGAAGGCTCCTTTTTAAAACCAACACTATTGAGATCAACTAAAATAAATCCAAATTTTTTATCTATTTCATCAACATTAGAGTAATTTGGTATAGTTTACCTACCATACATCTTTAACTACTTCATAATAGGCTATGGAAGCCAACTATAAGTTTTTATTTTTTGAATTAGAAAAATGCATCGCTTCAACTTCTATCATTACCCCACTATTTTACATAGTACTTTTATCATCTTATGCTTTTATATAGAAAGAATATTCATTTATATCATATCTACCTCAACATATGACCTCAAAATGAGGTCCCTTAATTAACCATGTTATTATATCAGACACACTAATCTTGTTTGAAACCTTTCTCTTGAACTACTCTTTGAAGCTATTATTGTGCTCATTAGTTAGCCGCATATCATTCTTTCTTAAGATGTCTTTTAGTAACTTTTTATGAGCATTTAAGTAAGGTTAAACTTCTTGCATGTTATTCAAGATGTATAGATGTCCTTGCAAATTTCCTTCATGAGACATACACATCACTTTAACCCCCTATATTCTCTTATCAGCAAGTCTTGTTCCCTTATGTCAAGTTTGAGGAAGTCTAACAGCCTTCATCATTTTTAAATATGCTTTACAAAATTATGTAGCCTCTTTAGCCATATATCTTTCAACAATCGATGCTTCAAGCTGGTATGGGTTCTTTGAATACCCTTTTAAGATTTTCATGTATCAATTGAACGGGTACATCCACCTTAGATAGTGAATTATGTGTTTTGATGAATACAAATCTAAGAGAAGAGGTATTTACTATATGTATAGATATATCAAGAATTATAGATGAAGACAAAACCTTAAGAGCATGAAGAATCAAGAAAAGATGAAGACATATAGGATAAGTCATTTAATTCTCTTAGATTTAATATGAAAACTTTGAGAGCTTAATCACATTTCATGATCATTAACATGAATGCATCATCTTTAGCTCATAAGTCTCATTTATGCACATTAAGAGTCATCTTTATGCTTTCAAGTGTGTAATTGATATCATTCTAGTTTGTGGTTCATAGAAGATGATTTTCTTGAATTGCGTAATCATGTGTGATTCTGTATAGTCACTCATGTGATTTACCAAGTTAGGCACACCAATTGATGTTTCACATAAGAATCAAGAAGTGATCCACACGTGATTTGTCACTTATGCCTTGATACTGCTTCTATGTTCAAAATCATGCAAGCATGCCTTTAGTCTGCATATAAGATTTGTCAAGCTATGTTTCTTTGATTTCTAGCAAGTGCCATTTCACATGTGAGAGTATATAATAATG
Source organism: Prosopis cineraria (assembly GCF_029017545.1). Taxonomy (NCBI): domain Eukaryota; kingdom Viridiplantae; phylum Streptophyta; class Magnoliopsida; order Fabales; family Fabaceae; genus Prosopis; species Prosopis cineraria. Next base: position 14,761,787 of record NW_026555335.1, read on the forward strand.
ATATCGCATTAGTTCTCTTCAATACACTTTGCCAAAATTGAGTATTATATCTTTTTAAGCCTTACTTGCGTAATTTGTGATTCACAATTCCATATTTCTTGATTATGCAAAATCTTGCTTGAATGCATAATGGTTCCATACATGATACGTATTCTAGAATGGCTTAAGTTGTACAGCTTGCCATTTCATGTGTGAGTGTTGTTGTGTTTCATGCGTGATTTATCTTCCCAAATGGTCTGGGTTTGAAGCAAGCCATTCCACATGTGATATTCTATTGCTTCTGTGTGAGTTATTACCCAGAATTAGCTCTAGCATGCTGCCAGCTAAACGACATGTAAGAACATATTGTTTCATACAAGTTCTGTTACACAAATTTGGGCTTACCTTTTCACTAGCCAAATCACACGTGAAGACAAGTTGGTCACATGCAATATTTGTCATACAAAACTAGTTTTTGCTTTCCATTAGCAAACCAAGCGTGAGATAGCGTCGCATGCAAGTTTTTGCATATAGAATAGATTGCATGTTTATATACTCTAAATTACACGTGAGACACCCTAGAGTTCACACTTGATTTATCACTTATGCATATTTGGAACTTGACACAAGCAATCTCACTTGTGATATAACAAGATGCACAAAAGAAATTGCACTAATGGCTAGTAACACTATTCTATAGGATATATGCTAAAGTAGTGGACATTGTAATTTACCTCCATAATATTGTCAAAATCAAAGGACATTAATGAAATGATTGTTCCTTTTTAGGACTTATAGAATAATGAAGCAAGGATATTTTCATTTTCTTCCCAACTACATTTCTTAAGCACATGTTATATGAATCACATGCTATAGTGTTACTTTTATCTCGTAAGAGCATATGTCATATTGTTTTTATCATTAACACTGTACAAACTTAAGTCTAAACAAACAAAGTGTCACCCAAATTCTTCTACTCATCTTATATGAGGTCAATCTTGAAGAATTTATTATCTAGCTAAAGGTACTATAGATGTGGGAATCCATGATACGGTCTATATATATACACAACTCATCTCACCTTACTCCTTTTTTTATATTGAGGTGACATATAGTTTGTGTTTCTTATCTATCATATTAGAGCACTCTTACTACCTTACTGGTGAACATAAATATCTCATCTTTTCTCACTCTTCTTAAGTGTCAAAGGTGGTTTTCATGTGAGAGAGCTAACCTTACTAACCTATACCACATATTAGACATTGTTTATTTTTACATGTACATGTATAGCTGTAACCTGCTCCTATATCATCTAGATACAAAAGAAGATTAACTAATCACTACCATACAAATACCAAAATGTAATCAAACCTTAATTAAATATTTTGTTTTAAAAGGTTGGGCCTAAGACTTATTTTTCAAAACCATAAAATTCTTAGTAAATCAGAGCAATATACAGCAGAAACAAGTCACATGCATTTATAACAACTATTGCATGCATTGAAAACCAAAAAATTAGGTCAGATTATAGGCCATGCATTGTGGCATGTGCCACAGATCCACATGCCTAGATCTCCTCTATGTCACATGCATGTAACCTTTACGACAACTTATATACATAAATACACGTTAAACTAGTCTATTACACAAATTTAGAGATTTCACAGCTATGGTACCATTATGTTAATCTAGACTCTTTTCCCTTGCCCTGGTAACTGCTTTGTCTTGTAAAAATGTAACCATAGGAGTAAGATAAAAATCTCAATAATAAAATAACTCTCTATTATTTACTATCACATGTAATTATATGAAAGTATAGCATAATATATAAGTATACATAGCATATATCACATGTTTTACTTCTTTTAGCAATATATCAGCATTTTTCACCACTTTTCCACATATAAAATGATCATTACATATCAAACCTCCAAATTACCCTAACTTGAAACTATAAGCTCACTTTGGACCATATTCACTCTCATTGGTATTGAGCTCACCTTCAATGATAGAATCACCCAGCGAAAGGTATTCTATCTCACTTCTAGACTACAGTTTCCACTAATTCATACATTAAGGTGTCATTGACTCTAACTTCATATCATATTGACACCAAAGAATCCAAATCACTAACACCACACCTCAATAGGCACTAAGCAAATAATCTCCAACAACGCACCTCAAAAGACACTAAGGAGATACAATTCTCCAAACCACACCCCATTGGGCACTAAAGAGAATAATTCCATATAGCCTTTCACTACATTCCATATAAGTGAACTCCCACCCCTATGATCATGCTTTTCGAACCAATTGCAAGTTCCCATTCACCACTATATATGCATCCACAATACATGGCATATATAAATAAAAAGTATAAAATCATGTTTCTAATCTATCTATTCAATCAAAAGCTATTTTCTGTAACATTCATAAAATGCCATAAATCATGCTATTTGAAACCATTTCATGCACTAAATAGCATATTCACACAAGTTATAATAAATAGTCAAATAGAAGAAATTATCCAATACCTCAACCATTTTGTTACCAAAAAGGTTACCCGTAGATTTCAATTACCATTAAGCTTGTCACAAGCTTCATTTCTTAACTCACATGCATAATATGCTGATCTACACACAATTAGCTTGATTAGTCAATTGGTTCAAATTGACCAAAAGCACTTAGTTATCACTTATGGCTATAACTAGCCATTCATTACTTTTACTTATCCAATCTAGGTTAATTACCACTCGATCACCACATTACACCACTTTAAATGATCTTGTTTTAGTTAAACATGATTTCCACCCCAATTCCTCACTAAATTAGGGTTAAATTGAGCTTATGAGTTTTTTCATTTTACTTTAAACCAATAAAAAAGCTCTAATTTAATTCCCAAGAACCTTTTTATTACTATTGGGTAAGAATCAAACCCCTTAAATTCTCTAATTCAATTTCTCTATTACTCATATCAAAAGAAATTTGGATAGATGGAAAGTAAGGGTTATACAAAGCTTACTCGATAAGTTTCTAGTCAGAAGTGCCTTCCAATGCTCAAAAAAGGCTTGTCTTACCTAACCTTAGCTTCCTCTCTTCTGTATTTGATGTGTTTTTGATCTTCCTCTTCTAAAATCACCCTAATTTATGACTTAAGGGGTCATTTTCTAGTCTATGTACTGTGGCGCATGGCATAGTAAGGGAAATCCTCACCACGTGCACACACTTCGCCCTGAAACGCAATCCTTTCACCTATATCTACTTATTTAATATCCAAAAGACACAAAGCATCAACTAATCATCCAAATCTCTAATCCTCTATTAATTACTACTTTACCCCTGATTAACAGCAAATTACAGGATTAGAAATTTAAGATGTTATAGTTCTTCCCTCCTTTTTAGAATTTTGCCCTTAAAATTTAGAAAACACTTAAATACATACCTATGGGAATAGGTAGGGATATTGTTTCCTCATTCTATCCTCTGTCTCTTGGGTAGTATCACTTAGAGTGATGCCTTGCTAAAAAACTCTCATTATTCATATAGTTTTTTTTCCTCAGTTATTTCTCTTTCACATCTTTGATTTGCTCTGGCTCAGCCTTATATGTCAAATTCTCCTGGAGCTCAATCTCCTCTGGTTCTACAGGTGAGAAGGGTCTAGAGTTGCAACATGTGAAACATGTCCTGTACACTAAACAACTATGATGGTAAAGTAACTCTATAAGCTACTGGTCTAATTCTTTCCAAAATTTTAAATGGACCAATAAATCAAGGAGTCTATTTCTTTCTAAGGTCTTTTCTCTTGCCCTGATCATTGTTCTGTCCTATAAAAGTGTAATCATAGAGGTGAGATAAAAATCTCAACAATAGAATAACTCTCTACTATTGACTACCACATGCAGCTATATAAAAGTATGGCATGATATATGAGTATACATAACATATATCACATTTTCATTTCTTTTACCACTATATTATCACTTTTCCACATATAGCATGATCATTACTGATTGAACCTTTAAATCACCTCAACTTAAAATCATATGCTTGTCTTAGACTAATATACACTCTCATTAGCCTTGAGCTCACCTTCAATAATAGAATCACCCTGCCAAAGGTGTTCTATCTCACTCCTATACTTTTGCTTCCCCCAATACACACAATGGGATATTGTTGACTATAACTCTATATCATATTAATACTAATGAGTCTAAATCTCCACACCACACTTTAATAGTCACTAAGGAGATAATGTCCAACACCATACCTCGCAAGGCACTAAGGAGATACAATTCTCCAACATCACACGCTATCGAGCATTAAGGAAAATAATGCCATATTATCTTTCACCATACTCCACGTGGGTGAACTCCCACCCCTATAATCATGCTTTCTGACCCAATTATAGGTTCTCATTCACCACCATACATATATCCACAATATATAGCATATATATGTATAATGTATGAAATCAATTGTTTCTAAACCCATCTATTCGATCAAAAGCTATTTGCATGCAACATTTATAAAATGCCATAAATCATGATGTTTGAAACCATTTCATGTACTAAATAGCATACTTACACACAGTTATAATAAATATTTAAACAGAAGTTATTTAGTTACCTCAACCCTTCTGTCACTAGAAAGGTTACCCTGTAGATTTCAATTATCATTATAGCTTGTCACAAGCTTTCTTTCTCAACTTAGACTCATGATATGCCAAGTCTACACACAGTTGGCTCAATTAGTCAATTAGCACAAATTGACCATAAGCACTTAATTATCAACTATGGCTATAACTAGCCATTTATTGCTTTCTACTTATCCAATTTAGGTTCATTACTACCCAATCACCATATTACATCACTTTAAATGATCTCACTTTAGCTAAACACAATTTCCACCCTAATTCCTTACTAAATTAAGGCTAAATTGAGCTTACAGCTTCAAAACCTCTATTGCTTAAGTCTAAACCAATCGAAAAGCTCTAATTTAACTCCTAAAAAACTTTTTATTACTTTTGGGTAAGAATCAAAACCCCTTAAATTTCCTTGATTCAATTTCTCTATAACTCATACCAAGATATATTTAGGTAGAATGGAAAGTAATGGTTATAGGAAGCTTACCTAAAAGTTACTAGATAGAAATGCCTTCTAATGCTTGAAAAAGTCTTAGCCTAGCTAACCTGGCTTTCTCTCTTTCCTTGTCATGTGTTTCTGATTTTCTCTTCTAAAATCACCTTAATTTCATGACTTAAGGGGTTATTTTTTGATCCATGCATTGCGATGCATGTATATTGTGTTGTGGTACGTGGTGGAGGGAAATCCTCACTATGCATAGATGCTTTACTCTAAAACACGATCCTTTCACCTGTATCTACCTATTCAATATGCAAAAGATACAAACCATCAACTAATCATTTAAATCTCTAGTCCTTTACTAATTATCACTTTACCCCTAATTAAGAATTAATCATAGGATTAGAAATTCAGGATGTTATAATAGCTATGATGAAATAATTTTAATCAAAATGCTACTTTACGTATGCTATTTCATTTGTTATATATGCCAAAGAACTTAACACATTTTATGTACATTTTCTTGGCTATAATCTTTGTAAGGGGATTAGTTGTCACATACTATGTATGAATTAGTTGTACAAATACAACTATATGTGCTATAGCCTCTCATACAAAGTTATACTTTGTATTCACATTTTCAATCTTGTTATGATACTTGAAGCCTTGTATAGCAATGGCTTTAGTGTTGTCATACATATTTACACTAAATTTAAATTTTCATTTACAAATCTAAAGTATTTTATGGAACTTCTCAATTATGTAGCCTCTTATATTATTACAGTACATGCAATAAACTCAATTTCTTTAACAACAGAGTATGTAAAATCTTAAATTTTTAAGTTGAGTAAATTAATATGATTGAGGTAAAAATTTGTAAATTTATGGAATAGTTAAGTTTATTGAGTTTTCAACTTACTAATTGGTCTTTTAGACCATTGGGCATCTTTAAGGTTAGGTTAGGATGGTGTTTGGATCACTTAAGCCCAGAATAAGGCTTAAAATTTTACACCTAGTTGTTGTGCCATCCAAAATTCATGAACCCAATTTTAGTTAAATTGGGTATACAAAAAAACAAATGAGAGGAAAAGGAAGGAAGGAAAGAATGAAGGAGATCATCTTGTCTCTGCTAGGGTTTAACTTCGACACTACTTGGGAAGTATTTGAGCTTGATTTAAGTGAGGTAACCTCCTTCTATATCTTATCTACCTCTTTCATGAAATTTTTAGCATGAGTAAGATTATGAAGGTTTAATTTATGACATTAGAGTGTTTTCAATGAACCTATTAGATTACATGGAGCTATTAGAAGTTAATTTAAGTTTATGTGCCTAAGTTTAATAATTATACAACATTTTAGAATTGCGACCTAAGGTTTGGGCAAACCCTAGATTAAATTTTAGTACCTTTAAAGCAATGTAGGCTTTAAATTATTGTTATGTAGCTTCATGAAAGCTAAATAGAGTTGATGAAATATTAATAGCGTACTAGTTAAGCCAATGATAAAGATTAAGGGTTGTATGTAGCTTGTTTAAGTTAAGAAATGGTTATGCTAGGATTAATAATTAATTATTAGCATTTAATATTATGGATTATAATTGCTTGAAGTTTTCTTGAGCTTGAGAAGTGTGGTAACTATATGGGTAATCTTTTTTGGTAATAAAATAGTTGAGGTAACTAGATAACCTACCTTACTTATTGACTTGTTAGAGTGTATATGAAATTTTATAAATGTGTAAACATGTGAATTTAATTGTGAACAAACATGTTAGTGTGTGAGTTGGTTTTATAACTCATGTAAAGTGGGAAATTGATTTTGAAAATAAGGGTTCAAGATAGTTATCTAAATACACACCCCCATATATATGGAATCAAGACTTTAAATTTAAGATCTTGATTTGTGATAGTGAGATATTTTACTATGTTAATTGCATGTGCATGATCTGAATGCATGTATGTAATGTGGATAATGCAATAAAAGGTTGCATGATTATTATTATATGATGTAGATCATTGCAACATATGGTTATGTTACCATGCATATAAGGGTAAGAGGTTCACCCTAGGAGGAAAATAATAAAATCATATGGTATCTCCTGACACTGCTTATGGCCCTAGTGTTCAGTATATTTGTTTAAAAGTTCTCATTTAGTATATATGGTAATAGTTAAGCATGTGACACCCTGATTATTCATAACAGGGGGAAACTATGGTTTGAAAGAGGAATGAAGCCTTGGTTGAGTTACCTTCCCCATTCAATGAGCTTAGGTTGGTTTAGTCAGATAGGCTTGGCCTAGTTATGTTAATAGCCTATGACAATTACTAGAATATAGGAGGTTCGATTAGAAATTATGGATTATGCATTATGCATCATGAATTATATGTACTGTTCCTATCACATATGACTATGTAATTTGCTTCTCTCCCACTTTGCATGCCTATCTATGTTTTGACTAGTGAATAGGTAGTGTGGTTTATTTGGTTACAAGGACTTTGTCTCACCCATGTTAAATTTTGACAAGTGACATGATAGCCCAATTAAGGAACAAGGTGTGATTTGTGATCACAAGGATCAAGGAGGCATGTATAAGGTTAAAGAAGGAGGAGTCCAAGCAAAACATATCAAGAAGGGCATGCTTGAGGATCTATTACAATGTATTATAAGCCCAATTATGAAGGCTAGAACTAAAGCTATAAAGGAGGCTTTTAATTGATTGATTCAAGACTATATTAAAACCAAATCTATGCCCAATGAAGAGGCCCAAGGTATCATCTTCTCCCTTTAGAGGATCCAAAAAATTTGTCACATGTTCCATATGTAAATTTGTAGTGCAAGATTGAATCTTTGACTAGTCAAGCAAGCATTGATTGCTAGATTTATTTCCTTAGTTATTAGTTTTCCTATTTTATTTTAGGCATATATTTCTTTGGGATTGCAAACTTAATTTAATGTGTTGTATTTTTTAGGTATAATCCTAGAAGGTGTCATTGTTTAGGAAAGTCTATAGATTTGATTTTTATTATAATTTTTGTCAACTTTCCTGTTTTCCTCCATATGTAGAGCCATCTACCTTTTCTCTTTTAGGGTTAGTATTTTCATTTAGTTGCTTATATATTGACATTATGCAATTGAATTTGGAGACCTTGATATAATTTTGAATCATTCACATATTGTGAGAGATTTTCTTATGCCTACTAAGTGCTTAAGAAGATTGGGATTATCAAAGGATTGGTCTTCCTTTATGGGTGCCCATGGAGTTAAGGGTCAAGAGTTAAGTTCCTCTTAGGTTCTAAATCCTAGAACATTAGAGATAGGTTTCTCTTAGGTCAATTATCCAAACCAATCTTTGTTTGTTCCTTTTTTTATTTCCTTTTTGCTTTATTTTCTTCTTAATTTTGTTTCTTTCTTCTTTGTTTCTTTAGTCTTCTGCTTCTACTCTGTTCATTTGTTTCTTGTTTGTGCAATACTTGACAACTATGCAATGATTTGTTGGAATCTAAAGGGTTTACTTCTAAATACAAGTAGCGATTTTCGCATCATAATAGTGCATCTAGAGGTAAGGGGGCAGTGAGTTAGGGCAACAAGTAGACAAGCTTAGGTTCATTGCATTTCTAATGGACTTTTGTCTTACATTATATAATTGAACACACACACACACACACACACACTCTTTATTTTGCCAATAAAGCTCATACTATTCTTTTAGATGTACTTACATGATTTGTGTGTGTTATTTTGGTAATTTAGCTAGAATTGTGTATCTCTTAATGAGATGGTGTTATGTGGCCAAATTACTCATGAAAATATATGATTAAATATGTTAAACAAATTATTTTGATTAGTGCATCTGATTAAATGGCTAAGTGTTGTAGTTGCAAATCTTACCCTTTGGTGTAAATTCAATCTAGGGTTTATTGGCCAAACTATGATTGGATGATGATAATATGTGTAAAATTGTTTAGTTAAGCATGAAATCATAGGGTTTAATGGTTCCCTTTATACTATTATAATGATCAATTTAATATGTTCTAGTAATGCTAAGGTGGATATTCTACAGTTCCTTTCAGGTATCTTAAGATCCTTTTGACTACTTTTCAATGTTTCTCGTCGTGGTTGGACTAGTAACACCTTACAAATCTTACCACAAAATGGATAATTAGACTTATATGTGTTATTGCATACAATACAAATAACACTAGTATAGGGAACTTTTTCTCCTTTTTTTGCATTGCTTTCTCTCTCCTACACAAAACATGATTCCTCATTATCTTCTGAAGTAATTATGAATGCTTCCTCTTCCATTTGGAAGCATTTCTTGGGGACATTTTCTTTGTTACTTTCATAGCTCCAACTCATATCAACATATGCCAAGATGATTGAAGCCTTTATCTTATTTATACTGTCTTATTGTATGTCTCATGAAGAGATACAGTATAGCCAATTTCTTCTCAAGTAGGGAATTCATTCTTCACAAAATGTGGCATCTCTCAATTCAAATTCAATCAAATTCCAACTTTAATTTCCAGTCATGAAAATGTAACCCTTTGGTTTTTTAGAGTATTTAATAAAGATACATTCTTTTCCTTTTGGACTTTTTTTTCATATTTATAGGAATTGTCATAGACATGTGCAATTGATCCCATAGTCTAAGGATATGTAAATCTAATTTGCATTTTTTCCATAACCTAAAAGGTGCGGGTGTAATTTAACATTACCAGAACAATACTTTTACACATTGTTGTGATAACCAAGATTAGATAAAATCATAAGTAAAAGTTATCACAACCCAAGGTTTTAAAATATAATTAGTTAAAACAATAGGATCCTAAGAAACCTTTGTTAGAAATGTCGTTTGAGCTCAAATTATAGTTTAAAATCAATTAAGAATAAGATACGGAAGCTAGAAATCAAACCACTTCAAAACAAGTTGAAACAAGCCATTTTTCAAAAATTTGGCCCGCCCATCATGGTGGATGGCACAAATGGATGAGACTCTCAAAAGCCACTTGCACTATAGCACGCACCTACTATCATGACAATAGATTGTTGTCATGACAGCTCTTTAAAATTCTGAAGCATGTCGATTTGCCATCTGACATCCAATTTGAGCGATTCAAGTGTCCACATGAAGCTCTTCGAATCCTCTAGCTAATGGCACCGGTCTCACACTCCATTAATCATTCATTTAAAAGAGGGACACCCGAACCCAAATTAGTTTGCTTTCACCTCAAAACACATACAAAGGTGTCCAACTCATAATACTAAATGCCATTAGCCCTAGAGGCACTTTGACCACCTCAAATGGTACACCTAACATGACAATTCATTCATATCATCCAAATAAACAATTACACTCAAAATGATTACTAAATCCCCATCTCATAATAACACAAAAGGGATGAATAAAATTTAACACACATATCAATTTAGTCATTTTGGCATAAATCACTTATATCACTTGTAATTATAACTTGGCCAAACACAGACAACAACAACCTTAGGCTAAGATACGCATACTTATAACAAATTCATACAAGTGATATCCCAAAATAATGTCATGTTCTTAAGTTGGAATTATATATTGACAATATTCATTGCAATACCTAAAAAGAGGAAATGAAAGAGCTATACAACTATACTCTTCACTCTTCAGACATCCTTTCTTTCACCTTGCCCCTATTAGGGCATTCACCTATAAAATATAGCCACGAGGTGAGAGAAACATCTCAATACCAGAACAATTCACTACTATTGATTAACATGCACAACCATTAGGGAGTAAAGCTATTAAAATACTAAAATATACTTTCGCGTATTATAGCATATTCTTTTTCATGAATATAAGTTATTTACCACTAGCATGATTATTTTACCATTCGAGCCTCCATATTACCCTAACTGAAACCATAAGATCTTGGACTAAGTGCACATTTATAATGGTCCAAGCTCACCTTCAGTAATTATATCACCTAGATAAAGGTGTCCTATCCCACTTTCTGACTATGATCTCCTCCTTATCACATACGAATCGGTGTGTCGTTACTCTGATACTACATCATTGATACTAAGGAGCATTACTCTCTAATGCTGTATCCTGCATAGATACTAAGGAGAAAATCTCTAACACCATGGCTCACTAGTCATTAAGGAGATACATGTCATATAGACTTCTACTACTCCTTCCTACGAGTGAACTCCCACCCGCTAACATGATCATACTCACACTCATCATATTTAACATGTATACATTTCAAATTTCTCAACTAGTCTATATAAAACTTTTATCATTTTCATTATTTGCAAATTGTTTTTTTCATGCACAAAATCACATTTCACTATATGCAAGGTTATCAAATCCCAAGTAATAAATTTAACATATCTACTCACAAACAATTAAGCAATATAATCAAATAGTGTAAATTATTCCATTACCTCAATCTTTTGTCACACAAAAGGGTTACTATGACTTAATATTAGCTCCACATATTCTATACACATGAGGTAGCTCGAGCAACACTCAATCTACAAATCAAGTAACAATCATCAATTATCATTCCAGATAAACCCTGAATTTTCTAAGTATCTAAAATATCTAAATTCCTTTTCTAACAACATTAACCATTTCCAAACACTCTAACCATCCTATTAAACATCTCAATACATTAAAATCACTAACCAATAGCCCATATTGTCTCAAAACCTCCAGATTATGCCTAGGGCTTGTCCAAACCCTCAACAAAAGTTCTCAGTCATCATAAAACTCATAAACTTATGGTAAGCTTGATTCAACTTCCTAAGACCTTAAATAAACAAATAAATTCGATCTAATCCCAAAGGAACTAAGATTAAGCCCCACACTACCACTTAAGCCAAAAATTTTGCAAAAATAGGGAAAGAGAGGGAATGTGGAACTTACTCAATGGTGATTTAAGCTCCAAATAGTCCCAACATGGCTTAGGGATCATGCCCTAGCAGAAAACACTCTCTTCTCCATCGTTCTCTCTTTATCTCTTTTTCTTTCTTCTGTTTCTAGTCTATTTTCATGTTTGATAAGTGCTGAAAACACTCTCTTCACAGTGCATTGACATGCCTATCGTGGTGCATGGCGTAGAAAGCCACACCAAAATTTAAACTCCCTTCCGTGCCATGGTTCGGTTAGACATTAACCTAGCCCTCTTTTAAGGCTATCTAAGGATCTAAAACTATATTAGTCTCCCATAAACCTCATTAATCAATAATTTATCTAAATTGACCAAATTACCCTTGAAAATACTAAGAATTCCTAATTAGGAAACTTATGATGTTATAATGGGTATGATTAAATTTAAGGGTATATGGTTATGTTTGATGGTAGCTATTAATCAAGTACCCTAACATGAACTTTTATGCCACAATGAACTTAACGATTTCTAACGATATTTTATTTTTCCAACTCCACTCTATTGTAGAATGTTTGAAATATTTAACCACTTAATTATCTCTATCATTTTCACAAAGTTGTTTTAATTGACTAAATAAATTTTCATGACCTCTATCAACTATTAACAATTACATATTCATTTGATTTTGAACATCATATAGGTACTATCTAAAGAACTTTAAAAGTTTTAGATTTGTGAAATCAAATATACATTACCATATCATCAATAATTATCAATAAGTTACCAAACTCTGTGATTTTCCCTCACACTTAAAACATCACATAAATTAAAATGGAAGAATTGTAATGGATATTTTACTTTCATTTCCTCATCCAAAAGCATTTCTCATTACTTTATTGGCTAGATAGTTTTTACACAAGGACATTTTCACATTAGAAATTGAGCCTAACATTTCTTATTTTGCTAGCTTTACTCATTCTTTTCTAATTTATACATCCTAGTCTAGCATGTTAATTTCTCATATCAATATTAAGGTTAAAAAAAAATATATAAAACAATCATGAAATGATTGTTGCCAACTATATCTAAAGAACTTGATTGAAAGAAAAAATTGAACAAAAAATTAAATTGTTCATTTTGTAATACCTAAAACTTTATCATAAAAGTTCACAATAAATTCATCAAAAAAATTAAAACAAAGTTCTATTAGTATTTTGATGCTTAAAAGAAACTATAAAGAGTCTTGATCTCTTCCATTATGTAACGCAAATTTCTTGATTTTGCCTTGTTGCCAATATAAAGCCACGTGCTTTTAATTCAGCAATTGAAAGTATCTATGAAAAATACTCAATCCCTCTTCATTTTTTCCCGTAGAGCCTAAGTCTACAATTCAAGAAGAATAAACAAGTTTTGTTAGAAAAATAAAGTACTAGTCACATATGAAATATGTGAATTGACTCAATTCTCAGTACCTTATCTTGTTTATTTTTCTCAAGACAATCCCTTATAAAAGGGCCCATTTTGTGATAGGTATAGCATCTAACCATGGTCACATCAAAATTTTTTCCACCTTTCTTACCCTTCTTCTTGAATGACGTCTCATTCTTTAAAAACAAGCCATCCTTCTTATCCTTCTTGCCAGAAGGATTAACTCCCTCAATTATATATGTCTTTTTAGAGAATTTATAAACCTCAAGGTCTATATGTTTTTCTATATTGCCAAAAGTGATGACATTCTCATTATGGGTCATATTTACTTTCATGTACTCCCAGCTAAGAGGAAGATATCTTATTATAGCTTGAACTTGCTATTCATCAAACAATACATGCCTAGCTTATTTCAATTACTGGATCATGTTAGCCATCTCTTGTAGATGCTTTATCATAGGAGTATTAGGCCTCAACTTAAAGGTATCAAACTTAATTGTCAATCTTCCTAGTTTGGTAATGGAAGTACCTCCAAACTTATCCATTAGTGTGATCCACATAGCCTAAGTAGTGATATATTTATTATGCTTGCACATTAGATCATCAGCCATTGTACTTCATAAAGTAATTCGTGCTTTTTTCTTTTTCTTTTTCCAAGCCATGTACCTCCCAGCAATATGGCACAGTAAAGCATACAATGTCATATACTTATATTATTCTTAAGTAGAATAAAAATGACACCATTAGGTCCATAATCAGGATATTACATTTGTACCTCATATTACATAAATTCTAGGAATTCCACTAATATCTATTAAGAAATTTACACAAGTACTTCAAAAATAAATTTTCTTCTATGACTCTTAGGAAACTCATTTTCTAAGAGCTCCCACTCAAATGAAGCATACAACATGCACATTAAAACATATAATCAAATGACATTTAAAACTACCTCATTATTCTCATGATAAACACATATGTACATATTTGAAATGCAAATTGAAAAGTATAATATAAACATAAAAGTAGGTGCTCAACTTGAAGATATCTTTTAATACATTCCCATCACTTGCCATTTTATCATTTTTATTTTCATGATAAAAGTTTTTTCTTCTTAAATATTATAAGGAGTTTTGTTTCATTACTTAGAAGAGATGACTCTTGTTCCTAACTTCTTCTTTCATAATGCCCTACCCATCTCAATATAGTAAGACTATAGGTTTTTCTTTTTTGCCATTTTGAAACATGAGAATTGAGATAATCATAAATGGCCTTAGCTTTACTCTAATTTTCTTCAACACATTTAATTACTTGGATTTCAACTCCAACCCTACACATATGCAAAGCTATCTCTTTGTCTTTCTAATTAGTTATAATTAATTAGAACCTAAAATTTATTGTTAGGGAGTGTATTTAGTATAGAATTTTCCTAAGCTCTTTCACAAAAAGAAACACATTGTCCAATGCAAAGCTAATAGAAAGATACTTCTTTATGCTAACAGAGATAGTAATTGTTGTACTATTGATTTAGATTGTAAACCTCTTTCTCAAACTTGTTTTCTAAGTAAATTTGAGGAAAGCTATTTGTGGCATAGATGCTTGGCTCATGTGAACAAAAGCTAGATTGAAAAACTTTAGCAAAATGATTTAGTTATTCGCTTACACCCTTAAGCTTTGACAAAGAAAAAGTTTGCCAAGCTTGTTAATTTGAAAAGCAAACTAAAACATCATTTAAGTAAAAAGATTTCATTTCATCTGAAAAACCTCTTCAACTCTTGTATATAGATTTGGTGGGTCTTGTGAGATCAAAAAGTTTTAGTGAAAATCTCTATACTTTAGTTATTGTTGATGATTACTCTAGATTTACCTGAACTTGCTTTCTTAAGTCTAAAGATGAAACTTTTTATGCCTTTAGTATATTTGCCAAAAAGTTCAAAATGAGAAGGTTAATTCAGTAGTGTCATTTAGGTCTGATCATGGAGGAGAATTTGAAAATGGTAACTTCATGAACTATTACGATGAAAATGGAATCAATCACAACTTCTCTACACCAAGAACTTCTCAACAAAATAGAGTGGTAGAAAGGAAGAATAGGGTACTCACAAAAATGGCCTTGCTCTAACCTTTGTCCTTATTAATCTATCCAAGTCTTCTACTGATGACAAAAAAGGGGAAGATTAATGATGTAAAGTTAGAAAACAAGGCACATAGCAAGGTTCACTGTAAGACTTAAGATAGTGGGTTAGACAAGCATATGGTTGAAGATTTGAGAAGTGGCAAGCATAAGTGTCAACCTATTATGAGAAGACCAAGAAGTGCATTGCCTAAACTTAGTAGATTTAGAGCAAAGTCTTTAGTGTCTTCTAAGCCTCAATCCTCATCCAAACCCTCTGAACCTCAATCATCTTAACCCTTTAAAACACCAAAAACTTCATCTCCTACTACCAAGAAATTCCATGAGTTAATGAATTTCTTTAGTACTGTCTTTAGGAAGTGAACTGACTGGTTGTTTGAGTGTTTGCTTGTTATCTAATTTAACTTTCTCTAATAATTTGTATCATCTTTTGAAAATATATATATATATATATAATGTGCATTTCTTCTATTTTAATTTATGTTTGTCTCTTTTAATAAGTAGAGACCAAAGTCTCTCCAAAAACTAACATTTTGCATTGGAGTTTTGTCATCAACAAAAAAAGGAAGAAACGTTGAACCCTGGTTTTGATGATTACAAAATAAAGAGACATTTTTGTGTGTTTCAGGCTTTCTTAACTAAAACCAAGATAATTGGCTTAATGTTAAATCTGACTAAGTGAGAGTCTTATATGTAATAGAAGGTAAGTTATCTTATTAGTTAAGTATTTGACTTAACTATAATCCTTATGCTTGAAGTTGTCTTGTTCAAAAATATTTCTAGGTATTGATAACATCGGTACTAGAAGCCTTAACATTAGTGTTACCTCTATTATCTTCACTATTATATTGTTTCGTGTTTCTCATAACACCAGTCCTACCTATAATAACACCGGTGTTATCCCTTTAAACCTGTGCAATTGAGTCTCTCTTATTTTAATCTTTTTCCTTACACCGGTATTATCTTTTCATCATTAGTCTTTTTCTTCATTTATCTTTGGTTGAATTAAGTCAACAATTATGTTACTTGGTTAGCATCTATACTAAGTTTTGTTCAGGTTTTGCAATACCTATGCTTGCCAACACCTCAATACTGGTACTATCCTTTCTTCTGTCCCACGAAGAGATGTGATTGATATGTTACTTCTATGTTATTTTCTTTTAACACCGGTGCTAAATAATCTTTTTAAAAATATTCTAATTCTTCCAAAAATATCAAAAATCTTCATCTTTTACTCATTAGATTACACCGGTATTATAAGAAAAACACCTATGCTATGACCTTCCTTCTGTGTCTACTCATCATTGTAACATTGGTGTTAAAACATAGTAACACTGATACTACTATGAATCTTTATACTTTGTTTTTTGTATCTCTTTCAAAGGTCATCTGAACTCATCTTTTAATCCTTTTTTTCATCCAAAATCAATTGTGTTCACTCTATATCTTTTTCAAATGATATTTAAATACAATTATTTCCTTAAAATTATTTTGGTTGCTTTTGTTTAATTTGTCACTAAGCTTTCTTTTTGTTATACCAAAATGTATAAGTTTCAATCACTTTTATCATAAGCATTTAATGTTTTTAGCTATTACTGTACAAAAGGGAAAGTCTCTATCATAAAGCACTGTTACATTGCCTAATCTACCAGAAAATCTTAAAAGAGATTAGATATTAGAGGAAACACAAACCAAGAAAGAAACAAACCACAAGCAACATCTAACAAAAAAAATTTATGAGTCTAACAGATCATTTATGATCCTCAACTATAAATAGACTCATTTATGAAGCCTAAAGAAAGAGTAGAACAACAAGAACAACATGAACATTCTATATTTATTTGAGCATCAAAGCTTACCTACCTTCTGTATATAATCTATTATTAGAAAGCTCCATTGATTATACATCTATTATAAAAAAGAGTTTAAAAGTAGTAGTAGTTCATTCTTGAACTTACTCTGTTTATCCTTATTTTACATCTTCAAAATAGAGAAACTTAAGCTTGGGGAGCATAAGTGGATCTATCATTACCTTTGTAAGGGGGAGTGTTTCAGACTTATTAAGAAGTTTGTTTATGTACTGAGGTAACCAAGAGCCCAAATTAATCTTGGTAGTATAGTTGCAAATCTCATGAGGTTCTTGGGGACTGGACGTAGACTTAAGTGGTAGAAATCGAACTAGAATAAATCACTTGTGTCAAACTCTACTCGTCTAACTCTCGTGATTAGTGATTTTGCTCCTTTATCTCACTTATTGTTACTGCATTTCATTTAAATTTTCAATTAGCCCAATTCACCCCCCCTCTTTGGGCATTTACAATAACTTGAGCTTTGAGTTAGGCAAGTTCTTCCTTAAACTCTTCCCTAATCTCTTCAGAAGCTTTCTTCAGTTTCATATCAAAATTTTTAGCTTGTCTTTCAAGACACAGGGTAAAGAGCTCATCTAGTATCTTGAATCTTCTATTAAATCACTTTACTATATCTGAATCTAGGTATACACCTCCTAAAATTGGTGATGGAACATATGAATCATTCTGAGAAAGTTAAGATTCTTGTTTGACTTGAGCACTGGGACTGTCAACTACTTGAGCTTTTGCTTGAACTTTAACTCCTCCTTCTTTCTCTTTTATAATCTCCATTTTCTTCAAAGTTGATCTCCTTATGTCCCAGAACATCATTTCCTTCTTGGTACCTAATCTTTTGATCCTCTAAAATTTTAGAAAAGACATTTCAATAAATGAGATACTTTCCATCTCTCTTTCTGCTTAGCTGAACTAGATGTTTGATTTTTCAAAGATTATAGAGGCAACATCCAGCTTGAACTCTTTAATTAAGGTCACCAACCTTAAATCTTTAGAGATAAACTTGTTGATACCAGACTTTTCATAGGTAATCGACCTTGACAAAATGTGGTAGATTACTCTATGAAGTGTTGGTATTGATTTTGGTTTCTCCACTAAACTAAAACTTTCCTCCCAGGATGGCACAAGTGTCTTGAACATGATTGGTTATCGTAAGACAATTCTAATAGCCTTATCAGTTTTTCATTTGTTGTAAAGTTTAGAAGAGTTCTCAGATACTCTTCAATAATGTTAAAGGTTTTCCCTCTAACTATTGCTCTGAGTACTTCACCATCATGTAAGACTTAAAGAGAACTATAGAATGCTCTAATTACTTCTGGACACACAACTATGTTTAGCTCCAACAAGGTCTTGTAAAGCTTTATCATTTCAATAACATTATAGTCCTTTTCCTTAAGTTTAGTTAAATTTACTATCCAGGACTTGCTGACTTCTTTTCTAGCCATTTTCAAGGCTAGACTCGAAATTCGTCTTGTATATAAAGAGTCATAGCAGAACCTAGCAAAATCATCACTTTCATCAAATGCTTCGATGATGGGTTCCTTCCCCTTCCTCTTTCTCTTGCTTTGTTCTTCAACATTCCAAAAGAGAGGTTGAGTAGGAAGTGTACCTTCAAGAATCCTTTCAGAGAAGACTGAGTCAAGTTCAGTGTAAAAGAGCTTTAGCACCCTTTATTGTTCTTTGAGCCTTTCTAATTGTTCTTGGCTTTTTAGGAGTTGGTTGAGATGGTTCAATAGTAGTTGTTCCTATAAGTTTTTCATTCTGAGTCTTCAAAGGGAGACAGAGGTTATAAAAGAGAGAGAGTAGCACCTACGAGTTTAAGGCAAATGAATGAATAAAGCGAGAAAGCATACACGGCATATATATAGACAAATATAGTACCAATGTAATTCACTGATCTATCTAATATTGTTCATATATACACTTAATTTTTAGCATCAAATAGTACATATTAGGGTTTATCTCCTGGTTTTTAGTTGTTTTTTACATATTTACTTCATAGACCCTAATAATGCTATTTGATGGTTACTTTGACACTTGAAAATGCTAAATTAGATTTTTAGGCTTTAATTCACTTTTCTTTCCTTTCTAATTCTCTTTTTAAAATTTATTTAGTTTTGTGTCTTTTATTTTTAGATTTTTGTAAGAGCAATTTTGGATCAATAAGCAAGATGACTGAGTCAACATTCTTGGAAGGAGTCAAGAATGTGAAAGGGCTGAATGGTGTCTGATAGGAATTATCGCTTATCCTCAAAATTAAACAAAAGCTAACCCTAATACAATATAGGGCCAACCCTAAGTCATCTCCCAAGGAATGATTTTATGTTTAATTTAAAAGTTATCTAGTAAAATAAATTACCTAAAGTCTGAAGTTGATTAATTAATTGCTAACCTAATTATCTAGTGAATTAAGCTATAAAACTAATCCTAATTTTGAAAGAAGTAGCTTCTCAATTTAAGTAGGAACCTTAGGGTGTTGCTAATGGAAGAATCCTAGCTTCTAATTAATTATGGCAGCTCACTCAACTTCTCTTCCTTAGCTAAAAAATGCATTCACTTAAGACAACTATCTCAAGCAACCTAGCCATACTAATTCAATTCTCTAAGTGCTATTACAAGCTCCTTAGGTAACCTCACTAGCTTAGCTCAAGAATTAATCTCAAGCAAATTAAATGAATATTACCACATCTCAAGCATCAAAATATCCATTCAAGAGCTAAGTCATTAAGTAACCTCAAACAAAACAAAATAAAGCAAAGCAATTTAAAAAAAATTTCAAAATTTTTTCCAAAAACCAAACCAAAACAAAACAAAATATTTATTTCTCTCCCCTACACTTAAATTATGCATTGTCCTCAATGTATGCATAGACTAGTGATAAAATAAGGTGAGATCAATAATGAATGTATAATAAAAGTGTGGTACAGAATTTTTTTTCAACACACAAAAAAATAAAACAAACAAACAAACCAAAAATAAAGAAATTCTACCTTTTCCTACTATATTCATCTCCCCCACACTTGCAATTTACTCAATCAACAAATCAAAGCATAAAGCAAAGTAAAGTAAAGAGCAAGGGTGAAGAAGATACAACCTAGTTTAAATCTCTACAAGCTCTTGAAGTTGAAATTTTCATCCTTGAGGAGAAGCATAAATCTACTCATTGTCATCTTCATTCCAAGCATCTTAGGTAAAGGTTCAGGATCAATTTGTAATGGCTCCAAGATGTATGGTGTGGAATCTTCCATAACTTCATGTGATTGATTATCTTCATGATTAGCCAAGGTCTCTTCCATTGCAATGATAAATCCTCTAAATACATGTGGGTTCTTGGCCACATCATCATTTAGACCTATCAAATCAACAAAGAACCCTTCCTCATATTGGGTTCCAAAGAAGTGCACTCGTGATTAATTTCACACAAACATGCATCATCAATTATTTCATCAAGTAAATGAGTGCTACTCTTTTCAAACACAGATGAAATTAATTTCTAAACAAATAGGGCATAGAAAATCATGTGAATAATCACAAGTGAATAGGGAATTAGAACAAGTACTATGAAACAAAGCCAACTCATCATCAAAATCATCAAGAATTAAATCAAAATTATTCTCATTACCATTTGGCTTTGTAAAATCAATTCCTTGAATTCCAACCTCTTTGTCATCTTGAGTTATTTTCAATTCCTTGTTCAAATCCTCAGTAGGAGCCACAGCCTCTTCAAGTATTTCAATAGGGTGCTCAGCCAAAGGTACCACAAGTGTAGAATTTTCCTCCAATAGCTTGGAAACCTCTTAGAATCAAGCTCAAGTGGAGGAAATTCCTCAACATTAGCTCTTTTGATGCTTTCACTATTAGGATTTTTAAGAACATTTACTTTGACTTCAATTTCCTCATGCTTTAAATCCTCCAAATTCTCTCCTTCTTGTGACTTGTCCTCAATTTCTTGTAAGCCTTGTACATTAGCCTCTTCAAGTTGAGCAAGTTCCCTATTAAAATCAATAGATGGTTTGGCTACATTGCCTTGTTCACCTACAAAAGAAGGTAAACAACCTTTCTCAAGCACATCATGGTTAGAAGAAACAAGTGTATGTGTACTATCAACAATATCACAAGAAGGAATTGGAATTTCATGCACACAAGATACATCACCCCCACCATCAACATCCATCTCATTTTTTTTTTACTCAAGCTAAGTGAAGAGTCAACACTTTCAATGATATTTGAATTTAAATCAAGAGAATTATCATGTGAACTCAAAGTGTTTTTCTCCCAAGGGTATACTTTTTCACAATATGATTCATGCTCAAACATCCAAAGTGATTCAACTGTAATTTCTTCATCTATGTCATCATCATTTAAATTATTATGCTCATCATTAGATAAAGTCAAATGTGAAGAAGAATCAACCTCAATAGGAATAGGAGAGATTACCTCTTGAAGTAAGGGTTGGATTGACTCCTTCTCTTTTGGAGATTGAGTAGCTTGAGGTGTATTTATGTTCTCAATAGCTTCGTGAGCAACTTTTTGTGTATCTTCAACTTGAAACATATAATTGCTCTCTTGTGGAGCTTGGGCTACTCCATGTGGTTCACAATATCCTTTTAGAATAGGACAATCATAATAGAAGTGGGAGGTAGCCTCATAATGCACATAATAAAATTTACCCCTTTGTGCATATATTTTTTCTAGATTCTTAATGTCAATGGGTGGTGTATGCTCAACATAAGTGCTTAGATTGGATTCAAAACTCATAGGATTGAAAAATTCATAATTGTGACTTGGATGGAAATGATCATAATATGGAGGTAGACAATCAAAGTTATATGATTGAAATTGATTATGAAAATGAGATATATGATCAATGTTAGGTGCTGAAAATGGATAAAAATGCATGTCAAATTAAGGTTGGAATGAATCATGATGATGAAACCAAGCCATAAAATACAATGAAACTTATATCCACAAATAATGATACAATGCAAGCTCAAAATGATGGAATGACCAAGGAAGCTCAAATGATATGATATATCCTATGCAAGTGTATGAGTGAAATTGCAAGAAAACACAAATCAAGAGAATGTAGAAAGAGAGTTAGAAATGCTCAATCAAGAAGCTTTGACAATTCTAGAATTCGCACAGTAAGCTCTCTAGAGACAATGAACTTGTGAATTTTCTAGCAGCCGATCCACATAAGAAATTCCTCTAAAAGTTTTATGAGAGACACAAGAGATATATAGGAAAATTATATAAAACTTTCAGATCACAAAACCTTCCTAATCGGTCCCAGAATTTTTCACAAGTTGGTCCACAGGTCTGGAGAAACAGGATTTCGTCTAGAAGACCTTTAGAGTTTCTAACAAACTTTAAAATAGAAAAATGGAAAAATTGAAGAAAATTATAAACATAAGAAACAAATATAATATAACAATAAGAAAAATGAGGCTAGAATCAATCAATTTGGACATACAGAGAGGGAGATATGCTAACTCAAAGTTGAAACAGGGTTTTGGAGTCCTCTGTAAAGGTTCTCTGAACCCTATTATCTTGTAAAATTTCTACAGGACACTTCTCACATTCAAAGTTGACCAAACCAATTTTAAAATGAAGCTAAGATATAGCAATTTCAATGAAATAACTTTCAAGTTCAAATTCCCTCAGACTCATTCCCAGTTAATTTTTTAATTTTAGATAGAGACACTAGAAACAGAGTATTTTCAGCTCTATACCAAACTAATGAAAATTACACGAATTTTGTTTCTTTTCCTTCCAAAACAGAACAAAACACAAATTTTTATAATTTTTCACAAAATTTTTTAGCAACACTAAAAATGTAAATTAAGCACTAAACAATCTTAGAATTAAACCTAAACCATTCCCCAACAACGGTGCCAAATTTTTGATAGGAATTGTTACTTATTCTCAAAATTAAACTAAAAATAACCCTATTGCAATATAGGACCAACCCTAAGTCATCTCTGAAGGAATGATTTTAAGTCTAATTCAAAAGTTATCTAGTAAAATAAATAACCTAAAGTCTAAAGTTGATTAACTAATTGCTAACCTTATTATCTAGTGAATTAAGCTAGAAAACTAATCTTAATTTTAAAAGAAGTGGCTTCTCAATTTAAGTAGGAATCCTAGGGTGTTGCTAATGAAAGAATCCTGGTTTCTAATTAATTATGGTAGCTCACTCAACTTCTCTTCCTTGGTTGAAAAATGCATTTACTTAAGACAACTATCTCAAGCAACATAGCCACACTAATTCAATTACCTAAGTGCTATTACCAGCTCCTTAAGCAACCTCACTAGCTTAGCTCAAGAATTAACCAAGTGTTTAGTTAAAATTCATTCCCAATTGCCACTGGCCAAAACTGTACCTAAGTTTAAAACTATGAAAACTCAAGCAACTTATCAAGTATTCACCACACAATTACATGCTAGGCTAATACAAGACATTACCAAATGAAATCACATATTACAATGTAAAATCACTAAGTGATAGAAATTTCTAGCAACAAAAGGAAGTGAAATTCAAGTCAAAAATCTTGTTTCAATACTAACAATTACAACCAACAATGAAACTAAGTTAAATTAGACCACAATCAACAATAGTCATAGTATTCTAATGAAATTGAAACAAGATGAAGAAATAGTTGAGCTTAGCCAGATGAAGGCTTCAAAACTCCTCTTCCATCAACTCCTCCCTAGGATTTCATGGAGAATTTAGCTAGAAAATATCAAAACCATCTTACTCCTCCAAGAACTAGACATAGCCAAGTAGAGCTCTATGAAAATGGTGGAATCAAGCTTTAAATCTCCTTGCAGGTGGTAGGGATAGGTTCATCCAAGTAAGAGGATGGAATGGTGGTGGTTTTGTGAAGGTTTGATGTCTAAATGTGGAGTTATGGGTGCTGGAAAAATGAAGAAAGTAGAGAGAAGGTGGAGACAAATGAAGAACAAGATGAACTAGAGAGAGAAAATATGGAAGATGAATGAGATGAGTGTTGGATCTAATTTTAGGAGCTGAAAGGCATGCTTATTCTGTTTTGGCATAGCTAAAACTTAATTGAAAAAAAGGAAAAAAAAATTAAATGTAAATGGGAACCTTGTCACACTTGCAAGGTGGTAACCTCCTATTGATTTGTAGATGATTTCAATGTGTGTGTAATTTCTCATGTTTCATCCACATCATGGAAGCTGAATTAATCTCTCAAAATAATCATAATTCATGTGCAAATTCTCAACCATTGACCTCAAGGAGTGTTGACTTCAATTGCCCAATTGATGCATAAGTCACATGCCACTTATGTCACATAAATCACATAATTCAAGTAAATGGCATGTGATATGGTAAAATCTAATTAATGTCCAGAATTAAATTCATAATTAAACTGGAGAATTTATTAAATTAACCAAGTTTTAGGCTCTATAAAATTATATAAAAATTTTCACATAATGGCAAAGCAAAAACTAGGTCAAACTAAAACATTTAAGAAAGTATTGACTTTTTTATTTAATTACTCCCAAACTAAAATAAATTTTAAAAATCTAATTTCACTACTCATAAAATAGATATAAAATGCACTTTTTCATTTTTTCTTGTACATTTTCTCAAAATTTTATTTTTTGAACCAAAATGCCCTTAGTGTACTGAACCTAAAACTTAGACAAAATTTCAAATCTAACACAATGTGTGCACTTGAAGTTGATAAATCATTAATAAAAGGGTCCTAATTGAAAAATAAAAGTGGGTAACAAATGTGTTCTATCAGTGTCACTTCTAGATTTAATTAATGCTGAATTGGTTTGTTAATTTCAAAAATTAAGTGGAGAATTAATTAAATACAAACCAAAGAGAATAGAATGCATTGGATGACATCATCATTAGGAAAAGAAGGGTACATGTTATGTGAATGAAGTCTGATTCAATGGAAAGCATAGGATGACATCACCTTAAAGCTTAAATGGAGCATATGTTGCGTGACATAAGTGCTGAATTTGTGAGCATGAGGTGGTAGTTGAAGACAAGTCAAAGAGGATCACATTTTCTACACTTCAATCACATTTCCTATGCCTCATGATTTAGCTCTCTTTGGTGCCAATTTGATTTAATTTCCAACCTTATGATCCAATCAAATTAATATCATTTACTAGTTAGAAATTAACCATTCTAAATATGGATTTGCTTTGGTATTATCACCATCCACTTTGGTCTTATCACCTTCATATTTTCCACACTTATATAAGCCTTTATTTTTCAATTTCAGATTCATTTCTTCACATTCCACTCTCTCTCTCTCTCTCTTCAGCCATATTTTCTTTCATTTTCTCTTAATTTTTGTCCATATCTTCCCTCCACCTTTCCAAATCCATTTCTCTCATCTCCATCTTTCACTTCAAATGTTCATCATTATTCTTTACAGTCCAAATCTACATCCATCATCATTCCATCGTGATTCTTCTTTATTCTTTATTTCCAAGTTTATTTCCTTCTTATTCACATTTCAGCTTCATCAATTCCAGAATTTTGTCTTCTTCTATCTCAATTCTAGATTTATACTTCATCATTCCAGCACCATATATTCACACCTTTTCAAGCCTTATTTTTTAGATTCAAGATGGCATCTTAAGTTTAAAGTTTGATTCATTTGAAGAAGAAGAACATGAAAGGCTGATTCTCCATTGAGTTTCAAGGAAGATGAACTTGTGATTAAAGATTTTCATATTTTCATTCCTCATTTGTATTTTCAATTCCACAATTTCTTTTACTTCTTTTAGGGCTTCAAAATTATTGTTCTGTTTGGATGATGATTTTGATTTCATTTACATGTTTAGATTGAAGTTGTGGATTTTGAATTAAGATTTAATATTGCGTTTTAGTTGTGGAATGTATGAATTCAGTTGAATGTTCTTGAATGTGTTTATATGTTCTTGATGTTCTTGTTCAGATTTCTTTATATTTCAAGCTAGATCCATATGTGTTTATATGAATTTGGTTTGAGAGGTTTTTCTACCACTTAATTTAGTCTGAATTTAGTGCATATGAATAAGGTTAAATCACATTATTAACTTCAATTCACTTGGCTTAAATTCTTTAGTGATCATTAGATTCAATGATTCACAACACTTTGAAAGTTTTAGAGTATTCTTTATTAAGCTAATTGTTATTACATGAGTGGTTGCAAATCTAGAATTTAAGAATTATCACAAGGGATTCTAACTTGAGCTCATCATCTCATTCATTCACATCATCACATTTCAATCAGAAATTACAAACATCTAATTTTTACATTTTAGACATAGCTGAATTATATCACCATTCTTTTAACTTGTTGGCATTTGAATTAAAAATTTCTATGCATTGCTCTCTAGGGAGATGACCTAGAATGCTCACTTCTACATTTTAGTAAAAAATTTGATGACCTAAACCAACTAAGGGTTCATCACTCACCATTGCACCAGTGTTAAATTCAATAACTACAAGTCCAATGGTTACCTCATTTGAAATCATAATTGAATTTATTCTTATCCATGCTAAGTCATCTTGAAGTGTCAGACTTATCTCTTGGTAGTGGTGTTGATGGCTTCGCAGTGGCTTTACTCATCTTTCATAGCATCGGTGTTGATTAATGTAACATCGATATTACTATCAAAGTCAATTATTCTACAATTACTTAGAAGAACCATTAGTACCGTGTTGATGTTCTAACACTAATGTTACTTATTTTTATAACACCAATAGAATATTTCTTTGAACAAAGACTTGTACTTGTATCAATAACAACTCTGATGCCTAAGTTAGATTGAGATATAGATTTTAATAAACTTACAATAAATAATGGGAATAGATTTGCTCACAATTCATTGGGATTTAACAAATTCAATTCTCTTCTTATCAATATAAACTGCTTTACTCCCAAAGTTTTTGTAAAGATATTACAAATTGAAGATCACTAGGAATAAATTCCACTATGACATCTTTCTTTTGAACATAATCTCTAATAAAGTGATGATGAATGTCAATATGCTTGGTTTGAGAATGATGGATTGCATTTTTAGTCAAACATATTGTAGTAGCATTGTCATACTTGATTGGAATATTCTTAGGCTTGATTCTAAAGTATTTAAGTTGTTATTTCATCCATAAGATTTGAGAACAACACAAACCAACAACTATATATTCTAATTTAGTTGATGATAAAGAGACAATATTTTATTTCTTATTTGCCCAAGAAATGAGTAATTCCTAAAAAAAGTGGCATGTTCCACTCGTGCTTTTTCTTTCTGTCTTGCATCTACTAAAGTTAGCATCAGAATACCCAATTAAGAATTCATTTCCTCCTTTAAGATACCAAAGACCCAGAGAATTACTATCTTTTAAATATTTAAAAATTCTTTTCATTGCTGTCATATGAGAGTCTTTCAATGCTAATTGAAACCTTACACAGAGACCAATATTAATGGATACATCTAGATGGCTTGCAGTTAGATATAGAAGAGATCCAATCATCCATCTATATGATTTGCAATCATATTCTATTCTTGCAGCATCTTCATCCATTTTGATGGTTGAGCTCATTGGAGTATCAATTCCATTAACTTGATCCATCCTAAACTTTTTGAGCATCTTTCTTAATATTTAGTCTAATAAATAATTCTGCTTGATTTGTAGTCCCAAAAAGAATGTCAGTTCCCCTATAATGAACATTTCAAATTCTTCGTGCATTAATTCTGAAAATTCCTTACACAAAGATTCATCAATAGCACTAAATATAATATCATCTACATAAATTTCAACAACTAACAAATGATCCTTTTTTATTTTTATAAAGAGGGTAGTATCACTTCACCTCAATTAAATCCTTTTTCTAAGAGAAAAGAACTCAATTGGTCATATCAAGCTCTGTTGCTTGCTTGAGTCTATAGAGATCTTTCTTCAGTTTGAATATAGCTTTATATTTCTAAGGATCTTTAAAACCAGGTGTTTGTTCAACATACACTTCTTTAAAGGTGTACCTATTGAGAAATACACCTTTTTACATCCATTTGATATAGCTTGATGTTTTTCACATATGCATAAGCTAGAAGTAGGCGAATTGCTTCCAACCTTGCAACTAGAGTAAAAGTTTCTTTATAGTCTATTCCTTCTTCTTGATTATATCCCTTAGCTACTCGTCGACCTTTATTCCTAACAATGGCGCCTCCTTCATCAAGTTTGTTTTTGAAGACCTACTTAGTTCCAATTATTGAATGATTTTTAAGTATAGGCACTAAGTCTAATACTTGGCTTTTTTTTAAACTGGTTGAGTTCTTCTTGCATTACATCTATCTAGTGTGAGTCAGATTGAGCTTCTTCAACTATTTTTGGCTCTATTTTTAAAGTAAAAGCTGAATGATCAGTAATGTTTTGTAGTTTACTTCTGGTATGAACAAGTTTATTGGCATCTCTAATGACTTGATCCAAAGGATGATTTTTGTTACTTTTCTACACAGTTAGTTAATGGATTTTCTCAACTTCATTATCTTCAGTTGGAGTCTCAGATTTCTCTTTTAGACTTTTTATTAAGTTGTTCTACTTTAGTTAAAGATCATTTATCTTATCAGTAACATCATCAACATTAGAGATCTTCTTTTCCATGGGAAATTCATCAAATACTACATGTATTGATTCTTCTATAGTCTTAGATCTAAGGTTGAATACATGATAGGATTTATTCCTATTGGAATATTTAAGAAATATTCCCACATTTGATTTGGCATCAAATTTTCTTAAATTCTCCTTATTGTTGTTGTTGTGGATGAACACTTTGCTACCAAACACATAGATATGAGATATGTTTGACTTTCTTCCTCCGTAGAGTTTCATATAGTGTCTTGTTAAGTTTAGGCCTTGTATAAGCTCTATTGATATTGTAGCAGGCAGTGCTTATGGCATCAGCCTAGAATACCTATGACACGCCATTGTCACTAAGCATAGCTCTAGCCACTTCAATGAGTACTGTAACACCCTCAAATTTACAAACCGATTTTTCACAAATTATTAAAACCATTATCATGGTAGAAAATTTTCTTACCATGATACATCCAAGACAATATACCACAGGTCTTAAAATATCACAAAAAAAGCAATTAGAACCATGAGGGACAGTCAGGATCCTCATGGCATGATATTTAAATTAGGTCATGAATCAAGAGAGACAAACATAATCCTCTTGGTCAAATAAATACTTTTAATAAAAAGGATTAGAGTTTACATGCTTCACAAAGAAGATATGTCCTAAGTTGGCATAAGATATATTGTATAATCCAAAATAAGAGGCAACGTAAAAGATGGTGTTTCATACACCATAGTTACACCTCTGGTGCTTTCTCGGCCGAACTCGCTCCTGTAAAAATATTAACCACGGGGCATGAGACTTAAAAGTCCCAGTAACCAAAAATTAATATGTAATGATGCATGCGGATGTAACTAATCATGCGATTGCTAAGTGGGCACACAAAACATTTAACCGAACAATACTTTCAAACAAACCAAACAAGTATTTAATTTGCATGACTACACCTTATATTCTCCTTTCGCCATGCTCGGACGCCAAATCACCCGGCCAAAGGTGAGTTGGACCAAGCGACACACCACTCATTGGGTACAATGAGGGCTTACCATGTGGTAATAATTAACCGAACAGAAATTCCCATTAACACCATACATTAAAATACCCTGACAAGTCATGCATCATTCAAATATCCAAACAGAAATATATCCAAACAATAATATCTCATCATGATAAACAAAAATAAATTTTTAACCCACTTGGCAATAATTTCAAATAAGTATATACAGTATTTATTTTCAATAATTCATAATTTTTTCCAAACAACAAAACAACACATAACCATTTACAAACACACCCATCACAACACATTAATAATGGTTACCTTGTGTCTTCAATAACAAGTTCCCCTTCACAACTCCTTTTTCACCACTATCTTTGTCAATATAATCTACATAATTATTTCACAATACTATATATTAATTTTACATTAAAATAAATAACTCTAATTTAAATAGTTAGAAAGTCTTAGATCTATAATCCATATTAACACTAATTTAAGATTTATGCCTCATTTAACTTCTCAAATTCTTTTTTAAAATTCTCATACCCTAATAAACTATTTTTTTTTATCCTCAAATCACTTCTAGTATCACAATTTCATCCTTCTATATTCTAAAAATTCGTCCAAAAATAAATTAAATTTTAAAATTATCCTGAAGCCTCAAATCACCTTTCTATAACCTCAAAAATACCTATTCATACTTAAATAAATATTTAATAATCATAGGTTTATCCCTACATCTCAGATTCCACATAAATTCAACCATATAGATCTAGATTTTAACTCAAAAATTTTTAAACATGAGTTTTAACCTCAAGAAAATATTCTATAATATTTATTATATTCCTAAGAGTTTTAACCTATATTTTTAATCCATCATATCATCAGATTAACTATCCTATAGAAAAAATCCTAATTAAAATATTTACTCTATCCTACAAAATAATCATGTCACTAGAAAGCTAATATTATTTAGAAAATAACTATAAAATTAATTTTATAATTAAATAAATTTTTAAATGCTAATCTAAACAGGAAAGTTAGAACATACCTGAAGAAAAAGAAAATAATCCCTCCTTGCGAGAAAACGCCGAGCAACGTGAGAGGAAGAGAGAAAAATAATATAAAAATGGGATTGTGAGTCCCAAAATTATATTAAAAAAACTATAGGTTCGAATTTAATTATTCAAACCTTTGGGCCAAAAGTTGCAATTTCCTCTAAATTGCATCTTAGCCTCTCATGCTTCCTAATGCACACACCCCCCTCCTTTTTATACATGAAGCACCTCTTCTCTTCCCTCATCTAACCAATGTGGGACTTAGAAACAACAACCTTCCACCCCTTTTTTTTTGGTTCCTTCTACCTTCTCTTTTTTTTTTAACACACACATAAAAAAAATTATTTATGTATTATATCTTAACTAAATATTGCTTATGTGGTTTTAAATTTAAATTTTTAAATTCATAATTAAATACCTAATCATAATATTATTTCTAAATAACCTCAAATTATATAAATTCCTATTATTATCATTTTTTTCCTCAAAACCTAAATTCCACAATTTCTTTATTATATAAAAATCAGGATGTTACAATTCTCCCCTCCTTTTAGAAATTTTGTCCTCAAAATTTAATAGATAAGCTTAGAAACTATGTACCTAAGCAAATAAATGTGGATAATCTCGCCTCATACTCTCCTCGGTCTCCCAAGTAGCATCACCTAGGGCTCCACCCTTCCAAATCACCTTCACAAGTCGGATGGTCTTATTGCGCAGTTGTTTGTCCTTAAAGTCCTCAATTCGCTCCGGTTCGGATCTAAAGGTCAAATTCTCCCTCAATTCCACTTCTTCAAGTTCAATAACATAGGAGGGATCCGGGTTGTACTTCTTTAACTGTGATACGTGGAACACATTATGGATACTTGCAATCTGTGGAGGTAATGCAACTCTATATGCAGCAGATCCAATTCGCTCCAAGATCTCATACGGGACCATAAATCTAGGTGTCAACTTTTTTGCCTTAATGGATCTACCAATGCCTGTCACTGGAGAAACCTTTAAAAATACATGATCTCCTACTTCAAACTCTAACGGTCATCTTTTTTTATCGGCATGGCTCTTCTATCGGCTCTGAGCTATTAGCAATTTTTGCTTAATCATTGCAATCTTCTGGGTGGTCTGCTCTATAATTTCTGGACCAATGATACTCCTCTCACTTAATTCTGTCCAACACAAAGGCGATCTACACTTCCTTCCATACAAGTTCTCATAAGGCACCATCCTAATACTAGAATGATAGCTGTTATTATAAGCAAATTCAGCTAATGGCAAATGATTATCCCAACTACTTGGTAGTTCAATGGCACAAGCTCTCAACATGTCCTCCAAAGTCTGGATCGTCCTCTCTGTTTGCCATCTGTTTGGGGGTGGTATGCGGTGCTAAACCTTAGTCTAGTACCCATAGCCTTCTGTAGCGCACCCCAAAAGTTTGAAGTGAACCTTGGGTCACGATCTGACACAATTCTAGAGGGTATACCATGAAGTCTAACTATCTCCTTAATGTATATCTCAGCAAATTTCTCTAATGTAGAGGTAAACTTGATCGCCAAAAAGTGAGCCGATTTGGTGAGTCGGTCTACTATCACCCAAATAGCATCCTTACTCGAGGGTGTTCTTAGCAGTCCAGTGATGAAATCCATGGAAATATCATCCCATTTCCACTTCGGAATATCTAACGATTGCAGTGTTCCAGCTGGCTTCTGATGTTCTATCTTTATCTTCTGACACGTTAAACATCTAGAAACAAATTCAGTTACATCTTTCTTCATTCCTGGCCACCACCAATCTCGCTTCAAATCATGGTACATTTTAGTTATACCGGGATGAATTGTATATTTGCTTCTATGAGCTTCTTCTAAAAGGATGTTCCTCAATCTTGGATCATTAGGTATACAAATTCTACCTTTATACCTCATCACTGTGTCCTCAGAGATGGTAAAATTTAGGGCCTTACCTGCCACTATCTCCTTCCTTATATTCCTTAAGTAGTCATCGCTCTACTGTGAGACTTTAAGATCTTCCCAGAATTTGCTCTCAAAGTCTGCTACCTGGAGTGCGGCCATTTGATGTTCAATCACATCTACTGGAACATCATGAAAACTATTCCACAAATGGTATTCATGAACCATCAAATTTGCAGCATGAATAGTCTTCCTACTTAAGGCGTCAGCTACCACATTAGCCTTATCCGAATGGTAATGTAATTCAAAGTCATAATCTTTTAGAAATTCTATCCATCGTCGCTGCCTCATATTAAGCTCTTTCTGATCAAATAAATACTTCAGGCTCTTATGGTCACTGAAGATTTGAAACTTAGATCCATACAAGTAGTGTCTCCACATCTTGAAAGCAAACACAACTGCAGCCAACTCCAAGTCATGTGTAGGGTAATTTTCCTTGTGGCCTCAACTGTCTGGAGGAATAGGCAACCACTCGGTCATCTTGCATCAAAACACATCCTAAACCCTTTAAAGAAGCATCAGTGTACAGAGTGTATGGCACCACAGGGTCAGGAATAGTCAATACTAGAGTAGTGGTTAACCTCTTTTTCAATTCTTAGAAAGCAGCTTCACATTTGTCAATCCAAATAAATAGGGCATCCTTTTTAGTCAGCTTAGTCAAGGGCATCGCAATTTGCGAAAATCCCTTAATAAAGCAACGATAATAACCTGCTAAACCTAGAAAGCTTCGTATCTCCGTCACAAATTTTGGCTGTTCCCACTTCATCACTGTATCAATCTTGCTAGGATCCACCGCAACTTCGTCTCTGGACACAACATGGCCCAAAAACTTTACTTCTTGGAGCCAAAATTCACACTTGTTTAATTTGGCATAAAGCTTATGTTCCCTCAAAACTTGCAAGACGATTCTTAAATGTTCACCATGAGCCTCCTCATCCTTTGAATAAATAAGAATGTCATCAATAAACACTACTACAAACTTATCTAAATAGGGTCGAAAGATCCTATTCATGTAATCCATGAATACCGCAAGAGCATTCGTAAGTCCAAACGGCATCACCATGAATTCATAATGCCCATATCTCGTCCGAAATGCTGTCTTAGGTATATCCTCTGCTCTTACTCTCAATTGGTGGTACCCTGACCTTAAGTCAATCTTTGAGAAAACTGCGGACCCCACAAGCTGATCCAGCAAATCATCGATTCTCAGAAGTGGATATTTGTTCTTGATGGTTACTTTGTTCAATTGTCTATAATCAATGCACAATCGGAGGCTTCCGTCCTTCTTCTTTACAAAAAGGACTGGAGATCCCCAAGGTGAAACACTCGGTCTGATGAAACCCTTCTCAAGTAGCTCTTCAATTTGCTTTTTCAGTTCCGCTAACTCTGAAGGGGACATCCGATAAGGAGCCTTAGAAATTGGCCCTATACCGGGTACCAATTCAATTGAGAACTCTACCTCGCGCTTTGGGGGTAAACCGGAGACTTCGTCT
This sequence comes from Prosopis cineraria, assembly GCF_029017545.1. Classification (NCBI taxonomy): domain Eukaryota; kingdom Viridiplantae; phylum Streptophyta; class Magnoliopsida; order Fabales; family Fabaceae; genus Prosopis; species Prosopis cineraria. The sequence goes on from NW_026555335.1 coordinate 14,796,285, forward strand.
GGAAATACATCCGCAAATTCTTTGACAATTGGGATATTCTTCACGCCTTCATCAATCTCAGCTTGGATAGAGAAGAAAACCATGTAGGCCTGGCAACCCTTCTTCATACATCTATCAACTTGCGCCGCCGACAAAAAAACATGATCTTGAGTCTCGACTGGGGTCACCGACAAAGAAGATAAAGACACACTCCTCTCTCTACAATCTAGGATAGCACCATTTGCAGCCATCCAATTCATTCCCACAATTACATCCATACCTCTCAGTGGTAGGATAATTAAGTCCATAGTTGTTTTCCTATTTTTAAACTCGACTACTAGGTTAAGGCATGCCTTAGCAGTCCTTACAGATTCTCCCGCAGGAGTAGACACATTCATATCAAAAGGTAAAATACACACAGGCAAATCAAGGTTCTTTACACAAGTTTCAGAAATAAAAGAGTGTGTAGCACCCGAATCAAATAGTGCAACAATATCATGATGAAGGATTTTGATGTTACCTCTAATGGCATCTGGGGAGTTCATGGTGTCCTGAGTAAGAGCAAACACACGGCCAGAGACAGTAGGATGTTGGGAAGGGTTCTTCATATTTGAGCCCTGGTTGTCCCCACAAAACTTTGCAATGTGACCGGGTTTCCCACAAATGTAACAGACCCAGCACTGTCCGAAATGACGACGCCCGCATTTAGTGCACTGTTGAGAGCTCGCTGTACTCGGGGCAGGGGTAGATACTGTTGGGCTCCTCTGTGACCCGTGATAACTACTATGATAGCTCCTCTGTCCTTGGCCCCTTTGAAATGGACCCTTCTGCCTTCCTTGGTTCCATGAGCTACTCGAACCCTGATGGTTTTTCTTCATAATGCCTCCGGTGGGTCGAGGGTAGGTTGGGGGTCTACTATATGAATAACCCCTCTTCTCTCTCTCAACCTCCTTCTTACTGCGAGCTACTACTTGTAGTTTTATGCACATTTCATCATAATCTCGGATATCTAGATGAGCCAATTGTTCCCTCAATTCTGGTCTAGCCTTCTCCAATAAGCGCTTAGCCTTCCATTCGGAATCATCCCTATACTGCAGGTACGTGGAGTATCTAGATAACTCCTGAAACTTAGCAATGAATGTGTCCTCATCGAGGTTCCCTTGCTTAAAGGCATGGAATTCCGCTTCCTTCTCAGACCTTAACTCTGATGGAAAGTAATGCCTGAATAATTTTTCCTTGAATTCCTCCCAGGTGAGTGTAGAATCATCCCTGGGCCCTGCTGTCTCCCACCAATCTCTTGCTCCTTTCACTAGGAGCACTAATGCTACTTGTACTTTTTGATTGCTGGTGCATGTGACTACTCGAAATTCTCTTCACCCATTCCTCTACCACGGATGGTTTAAGGTTACCATCAAACGTAGGAGGGTTAAACTTCCTAACAGTTTCCCACACATCAGTAATGGTCGGTGGGGCTCTCTGTTCCTCCTGCCTAATTTCCTCCTTCTAGACTCATGATCTCTCGGAGTGGCAGGAGTGAGGAACTGCCTTCCCCACATGACTCTCAACATGAGCCCTATCTCCATTTTCAGTTACTTTTGCCTCTTTAGCTCCGTCAACTCTTGTTTGTATCCTTGAACCTTGTCTGTTAATGTTTTTACAAGCATTCTCAATTCCGCCAAGTCAGGCTCCTCATTTGGCAGTAGCGGTGGCAGGTGCTCATGTTGGAATCCTGAGTTACCACGAGTAACAGGCATTTTCTCTCCCCCTCCTAAAGGATACAAGATATAAATAATAAATTAGCCTAGCTATATAATGGCCATACAATGAGAAGCACCATAACAATGTATATTGCCAACCGACTATATGCAATGCACCATACATAATAAAGACATATTAATTCACACAAATAATAGTTTCAAACAAAAAATTTAAATAAGTTTATTAAAATAGAGGCTCGAACAAAATGCTCTGATACCAATATGTAACACCCTCAATTTACAAACCGATTTTTTGCAAATTATTAAAACCATTATCATGGTAGAAATTTTTTTACCATGATACATCCAAGACAATATACCACAGGTCTTAAAATATCTCAAAAAAAGCAATTAGAACCATGAGGGACAGACAGATCCTCATAGCATGTTATTTAAATAGGTCATGAATCAAAGGGACAGACATAATCCTCTTGGTCATATAAATACTTTTAATAAAAAGGATTAGAGTTTACATGCTTCACAAAGAAGATATGTCCTAAGTTGGCACAAGATACATTGTATAATCCAAAATAAGAGGCAACGTAAAAGATGGTGTCTCATACACCATAGTTACACCTCTGGTGCTTTCTCGGCCGGACTCGCTCCTGTAAAAATATTAACCACGGGGAATGAGACTTAAAAGTCCCAGTAACCAAAAATTAATATGTAATGATGCATGCGGATGTAACTAATCATGCGATTGCTAAGTGGGCACACAAAACATTTAACCGAACAATACTTTCAAACAAACCGAACAAGTATTTAATTTGCATGACTGCACCTTATATCCTCCTTTCGCCATGCTCGGACGCCAAATCACCCGGCCAAAGGTGAGTTGGACCAAGCGACACGCCACTCATTGGGTCCAATGAGGGCTTACCACGTGGTAATAATTAACCGAACAGAAATTCCCATTAACACCATACATTAAAATACCCTGACAAGTCATGCATCATTCAAATATCCAAACAGAATATATCCGAACAATAATATCTCATCATGATAAACAAAATAAATTTTTAACCCACTTGGCAATATTTCAAACAAGTATATACAGTATTTATTTTTTCAATAATTCATAATTTTTTCCAAACAACAAAACAACACATAACCATTCACAAACACACCCATCACAACACATTAATAATGGTTACCTTGTGTCTTGAATAACAAGTTCCCCTTCACAACTCCTTTTTCACCACTATCTTTGTCAATATAATCTACATAATTATTTCACAATACTATATATTAATTTTACATTAAAATAAATAACTCTAATTTAAATAGTTAGAAAGTCTTAGATCTATAATCCATATTAACACTAATTTAAGATTTATGCCTCATTTAACTTCCCAAATTCTTTTTTAAAATTCTCGTACCCTAATAATATTTTTTTTATCCTCAAATCACTTCTAGTATCACAATTTCATCCTTCTATATTCTAAAAATTCGTCCAAAAATAAATTAAAATTTTAAAATTATCCTGAAGCCTCAAATCACCTTTCTATAACCTCAAAAATACCTATTCATACTTAAATAAATATTTAATAATCATAGGTTTATCCCTACATCTCAGATTCCACATAAATTCAACCATATAGATCTAGATTTTAACTCAAAAATTCTTAAACATGAGTTTCAACCTCAAGAAAATATTCTATAATATTTATTATATCCCTAAGAGTTTTAACCTATATTTTTAATCCATCATATCATCAGATTAACTATCCTATAGAAAAAATCCTAATCAAAATATTTACTCTATCCTACAAAATAATCATATCACTAGAAAGCTAATATTATTTAGAAAATAACTATAAAATTAATTTTGTAATTAAATAAATTTTTAAATGCTAATCTAAACAGGAAGTTAGAACATACCTGAAGAAAAAGAAAATAATCCCCCCTTGCGAGAAAACGCCGAGCAACGTGAGAGGAAGAGAGAAAAATAATATAAAAATGGGATTGTGAGTCCCAAAATTATATTAAAAAAAACTATAGGTTTGAATTTAATTATTCAAACCTTTGGGCCAAAAGTTGCAATTTCCTCTAAATTGCATCTTAGCCTCTCATGCTTCCTAATGCACACACACCCCTCCTTTTTATACATGAAGGCACCTCTTCTCTTCCCTCATCTAACCAATGTGGGACTTAGAAACAACAACCTTCCACCCCCCCTTTTTTTTGTTCCTTCTACCTTCTCTTGTTTTTTTACACCACATAAAAAAAATTATTTATGTATTATATCTTAACTAAATATTGCTTATGTGATTTTAAATTTAAATTTTTAAATTCATAATTAAATACCTAATCATAATATTATTTCTAAATAACCTCAAATAATATAAATTCCTATTATTATCATTTTTTTTCCTCAAAACCTAAATTCCACAATTTCTTTATTATATAAAAATCAGGATGTTACA